>NW_022900924.1:34854009-34969726 GCF_012274545.1 Fukomys damarensis
TATCTCTACCTGTGGATAATTTAGAAGTATAAATTATGGAACTTGGGGGTGTAGCTCAGTAGGGAAACGGGAAACACTTGCCTAGCTTGTGAAAGGCTCCTGGTTAGAGCCCAGAATTGCAAAACAAACAAGCAAACAATAAATGGAGAAGGAAGGCCATGTACAGCTCTGACTGAATATATCTAGAGGAAAACCCCAGAAATATATTTAAGAAGTTGTTTAGGTAATACATAGCAGTGGTCAGACCTATCGGAAGTTCTTTTTTTTTTTTTTTTTTTTTTTTTTTTTGAGACAGGGTTTCACTATGTAGTTAAGATTGACCTGGAACTCACTATGTAGCCCAGGCTGGTCTCGAACTCACAGTGATCCTCCTGCCTCAGCCTCCCCAGTGCTGGGATTACAGGCGTGCTACGCCACACCCAGCTTCTAGTGGAAGTTCTTGTAGTATGTGATCTTTAAGATCCACTTCAGCTCTAAGACTTTGTGATTCTAAGATTAAGTCCATGAAACAATATAAAATCTTTGATATCTTTGTTGATCTTTATATATCTACCATCTTTTTAATGCTAATTGTAAAATAATTTTGCCTGTGGATTTTTCTCTATACCTTCTTTTGATTCTTTCAGTCAGAGAATTGTGTTAGGCAAAATAAGCTTATTTATATGAGTTCTTAGCAAGACTTTTTGTAAAACTATAACCCAAAATGTAAAATAAGAACATATGAGAAAGTAGAGGAAACTTTCAATTGGAAATGTTCATCTAACGGAATAGTTGTGAATAGAGCTCAGCTGTGTTGGACTAAACTGGCAACATTGATTTTTCCTTGTTCTTCTCCCTTCAGCTGAAAAGAATCAAGTTAAATCCATAGGGAATGAAAGCTAAACAGCTCTCTACATGAAGGTCTATATCCTATTGCATTTATCTCCTGGGTTAAAATCATTCATTGATCACTAATCACCTGTGGTTGTTTACACACAACAGGTTCCCTGGATAGCACAAACCACAAGGAGGATTTTACATACCACAGGAAGCAATCAATAAAAAGGCTCATAATGATCTTCCTGAGCGGAAACTGAAAGATTTTTCCTTTGTGACAGTCTGTATATGTGTGATAGGATTGTCAAAACAGACATAAGCATTTCCAGCTGGCAGAAAAATGTTTTTAGCATTTGGTTATATATTCAGTTTTCTTGTTGCACTATAATGATATTAAAATGCAAAAAAAATCATTCAAAATTGTGTTCGATACTGCAGAGATTTTTTTTTTTTTGCCAAAATAATCATGATGTATGCCTTTTGTGATCTTTGGAAATCTACTGTTTTTGTTTATCCTTTTGCTACTGCCTAAAACATCAACCAACAGTCCATTTCTACCATCTAAAAGAAATTGGGTGATATTTAGCTTAAAAGTTAAAAAAATACTTTAGTGTGTCTGCAATTCAAAATCTCTTTTGGTCCTAAATGAAAAAATTGCTTTTAATCGACAACAACAACAACAACAAAATTTAAATTTGTTTCAGAAAAAAAAATTAGAAAAAGAAAACAAAGACACAAATATTTAGAACTCATTTTAAGAATTTCATAATCTGATAGTCACATCTTGCCGGTTTCTGACTTATAGTACAGATTATAACTGGATCCCATTAAAAAAATGAAACCTGTTAGCTACATCAGCATGAATTCATATTTCCTGAGTTTTGTGTTGTAATCTCTAATATTTGTAAAACCCTAGATGTGATATTCTTTGTTCTGAAAACCTGATCTGGAAAATTCAATTCTAAAATGAATCTTTCACTCCAAATTTTAATGACAAGAATGGAGATTGAAACATCTGAGAACATTGGTCATAGGGTGGTGAAATATGTTGTTTAAATTTCTTTGAGATCTTCTAAAATTAATATCTTTTTATTTCCTAATTCCATAACACTGATTTGTGATTTCCCCAGCAACATAATTTTCATAATTGGTTTAAGACTATTGAATTTCCACAAATCTTCCAACTACGTATTCTTGACACCATTCAGCTGCTTGTAAATATAAATATGTAATAAATACCAATTTATGTTAATGAATATTGACTACAAATTGTTTAATGATCTCCATTTGTTTCCACTATTTCACTTGATGCAGTTTAATAAAGGGGTACTAGAGTAGCTCTTAAGGGGTAAGTATGAGATGAAGGCAGGTAGATGTTCTCTAATTGTGTAAACTCAGGGAGAATTTCAAAGTGAATATCAACATTTGCATGCCAAGTGACTTGCTTGCTGTTCCAATTATCCAAAGATCACAGTATGGAATCATAATTTGTTCCCCAAACTACTCAGGCCTTCCAGAACACGGCCTGAAATTAAATCTTACACTTCTTCATGGCTTATGAAAAATTGAATGTCAGTTCATTTTCACAACACATGACAAACATAAAAGAAATTATGAATTAATTTTAAACCCTGCTTAGCAGAGTCCTATCAAATTGACGGCACCCTTTGTCTCGTTGCAGCCAGGCATCAGAGTTGATACGCTTAATTAGAATGAGGCATCTCTAAATGTTTTAGAGTGACAGCTTAGATCATCCTACTGGACCCCCAGTGGTTTGAAGTCCCAAACAAAACAATTGGCTTACAATATTGACTGGCTGTGACTTTGACTTCCATGCAGTACATTAAGCACATGAAACTGTATTATTATTCTGGTTGTTCAAATAAACAAAATCCAAAAATGTTTTAAAGGCTTGTTAAGATAAATGCATGGAGAGAGACAGGTGATAGACGCATATTTAAAAATTTTTGTGGGCGCATGTGCTCTTGACAGCTTTTCTCTAGTTTCTTTTGAAGTAAGACAAGCTGGAATTAGTGCTAACTGTCCTGCAATCATTTTTAGATTATTTAGAAGCTTATGCAAATGATGAATTAGAGTCTTGTGTCTCCCATGTTGTAGTATATACAGCATTTAGGTTTTCATTAGACACCATTAAGAGCTTCTAATTAACTTCACATTGTGATCACACACACACTATCCATTCTTAAAGCATCCTACTTATGAATAACACTTCCACAGAGACTATAGGGCATGGCTTCTCTGAACGGTAACACTCAGAGATGTCCATTCCTCCACACTTATAAATCTTTGCTCCTTTGTAGCAACTGATAAGTATGTTCTTTAGCTTGAAACATATCTCCAAGGAACATCACATGTTCACACACACACACACACACACACACACACGAGATACACACACACATGCACACAAACTTTCTGAAGCAACTTGTAATTTTTGCTTTACTATTTTAGACAGTAAGTCAAGTTTAGAGTAATATGTACTTAATGAACTCACAAAAGTAACTTCAGAAATAGAACCCCACTCTAATTGTGTTGGATTCAATTAGGACAAAAGTCTAAACTTTCCACATATTCAGTTGAGAATAATAGCTTCTATATGATAAGGGTGAAATATGTCAGGTTGGTTCAGATAACTATAATATGATTCACATTTTGCTGTGTATCCAGCATATTCTGATTGCAGAATAAGACCAGTAATTGTCTAAGCGTTACGGTTTTTAGTTTGAATTGAATTTCAAGCTTTTCTTTTGGATTTGGAAGAAAAAGTGTTTTTATTTTTTAAGAGCAAATTACAATCAGAGAAAATGTGAAACTTTCTTGTGTGTATAAGAACAGAACTGTATTTATTTGATTCTTTTCCTGCTGAGTTTATAACAACTTTAAATCTTCGTGGCAATATTGACTTAATTTTCCATTAAAATGATAATATTCATGACAATCCAAAAAAATAAAGTGAATGATCCAGATCAGTGAGTCAGTAATAGAACTGAGGTTTTGTGTAGTAATTCAATTAAAATCATTTACTTATACTTTACTCTTTTTGTAGGCTGACAGTGTGACGTATCAATATCACTAAAAGTAATAAAGCCTATAGAATATCCTTCATTTCTTTTTGTTTCAAAGCACCTCCATATCCGCTACTTCACAAAGGACTTTGCATATTGCTTTCACTAGTCACCACTGCAACTACAACACAATATATGTTGATCCCGGTCTTCCCTCTCAGGGTTTCAGAGTCAGTTTCTCAGGCTTGGGTGAAGCCTCCATGACTTTGGAAAACAAAGCATCTCAGAAAAGTACCTAGAGGTACACTTTAACTTCACTCTCTCTTCAGCGACAGTCCATTTACAATCAATTACATGGGTGCCACTTGCCCTAGATGAGATGTACCTGTTCCTCCCTGGAGCAGGTAAGAGTTACTCTCATCTATTTCTCAGGAAACTTTGCTTGGCGATGAATCCAGCCTGAAAGCTTTTAGAAGAATTCGACTCCTTAGGTTTAGCGAGTTTAAATGGTTGTGTTGTACAGGCGATTTTCTTTTCCTGCTGTCTGAGTTTTCACATCTCCTGGTATTACTGATTAGAACAGTAAGAACCACATTTGAGGAGCCCAACAAAGCTTCCCAAGTGTGAAGCTTTGACATTTTGCTATTCCAAAACCACTTCAGGAAGTAGCGTTGTATTTCTCCTTAACATTTAATGTTTTGCAGCTGCTAAAGTATTAGACACTAAGTACTAAAACAGTAAATTCATTCTCTTCCTAACATCATTAGTAATAAATACGTTTGCTTATATTTTCCAAGAGAACTGACAAGAAATGCAGATAATGAGCTCATATCTGACAGACATATACAAATGTGCCAGCCAATATTAGAGGAGGCAAAATGCAAAATAAGGAACTGAGACATTTTATTGCTCTTTTATAATAAAACCTGATTTGATACGTCCTGTGAATATTAACAAAAAAATTTGGCCTTGTGCAAGGATTAAAATGCTTCCAGGAAGGAAAATTGCATTACCTTTTAAGAAATGGTTAGCCCTTCTGATACATTTTCATATTTAATTTTATGATATTTCCAAGTTGAGCCCACTTAATATGAATCATGATTGAGCCTATGGACAAAAACACTCTATTTAGAAGGACAAAACTTGAACGTCTGTCTGAAGTTTCATTTACACCAGCAGTGACAAATCAATATAAATCTCTGCTACATCGGCTTGCGGCTCTGAGTGGCCTTTGCAGAGAGCGACTGAGAGGGACAACTTCCCTGGTTCTGGACAGTTTGGTTGCGATAGAAGGTTTTTCAATCGGTCGCTACTCTCCTGGTGTTCACTGAAAAGGGTAGCGTGTGAGTGGTGGAGTAACAGGGAAGGGGGCTGTGATAGGAGATAAGGAGGGAGGTACTGTGAATCAGGTTTCCCGAGGAATTCTGTCATCAATTACGATTCAGCAGGGATGTATGATCCTCACAAGCAAGGCTGACTTTCACTGCCCTTCCCCTTTATCATCTTCTCTCTGCATTTTCTCCTTTCCAGGGCTTTCAACTAATAATTTGATGCCCTGTGTTTTGGCTATCTTTAGATAATAATAATTATTAATTATTAATTAATAATAATAAGGTAATAATTCTTGCCGATTTGTTAATTTCTTGACATTAATGGGCATACTAAATCCAGAGTTGTTGTCCAGAGTTGATATTCAGTAATAACTGTTTGTGTAAATGGATATATAACAGAGAGAAAAGTTTTAATAAAGTCTTTTTATTTGTTCTGTCTGGCTAGAATCCTTTGAGTAACTTTATATTTGACAAACTTTGATGGTGAAGAAAAAAAATGAGATGGATCCCACTGTTTGAATAATTTAAGCCCTTAAACCCTCTTTACCTGGACTTAAATGGAAATGTGATTGGATTGCTTTCATCCAATCTGGGCTTCATTTAACCTGATTTGAAAGTCAATAACATAGCCTGATGGAAATCTCTAATCTATGCCTCATCTGCTTGATTTCAGAAGTCTTTTGGAAATTCTAAGAAAGACTGGTATTTTCTATTATATCGGAGATCCCCGTGGAAGGCAGGGTGGGAACAGTAACTAGAAACTGCACTCTCTGGTGTCCTTGGTTACATCTGAACAGCTATCAGTATTTCCTCCTACACCTCTATCCTAGCAAATGCATTTTTTGATGTGGGTGTAAACCTAATTTCCCCGTGCATAATGCTATTGCCTCTGGAGTGTGCAGAGCTGGCTGGAATCTGCACTAAGTGGTTTGGGAATAAAGGCTTTCCTTGTCATTATTTGCACAGTCTGTAGTATTCAGCTGCCAACCCAAGCTATATTATTTGTGTGATGCTTGGTGACAGTCTGTGTTGAGTTTTAGCTATGATTCTTGACATAATTTAATGAGGTGGAATGGCATTTTCTCCCAAAAAAAATGCACATATTTTAAATGCCAAGCAAAGTTGTTTATTCTACACATATATTATTTTTTGTAAACCCAGAATTTCTATGCTTAACAGATATTAGCATTATACGTTCACTATAAAAATATACTTTGTTCCCACTTGCATTTTTGAGAGGTTTAGTCTTCACATAATTGAGGGAGAAAACTGTGCGCACTTGGTTGCACAAGGATTGCTTCTTCCCTATTCTCCCTAATTAGCTTTTAACAAGCTGTCAATCTTTCACTCTATGTGTTACATTTGTAAGGAAAGGACAAGGATGAGCTTCAATCTCCTTATGAAAGTAGCCTGTGCTTCATAAAGGAGGCATCTCCCAGCTGTCAGGGTGGGACTTACCACCACAGCATTGAGTCAAACGCAGTCTGATTTTTGTCTGGGGCCATAAACTGATGCTGAGTGCATACGTATGTGTCTGTGTCACCTGCCTCTTTCTTTAGAGCCGGCATGAGTTTCTTTCGAAAAGACCCACTTTAGCATGATAGAAAAAATTCTACTTAATGTTTTTATCATTTTGTCAAAGTACATCGTAAAAAATAATGTTTTGTTTCTTTTTACTATTCATAGAAGTGACATATTAATTCTGAATAAATGTAAATGATTGAAAAATATTTACCCAATAAACTAAAATCTCTTGTTCATCTGCGATGCAGAAATAACTAATTTAAGATTTTGGTGCCTTTCCTCTAAGGGTTTTTATTTGGTTGTGTATACACACAAATATTTGTTATTTCCATCACAGAAATGTAGAATTTTTATATATTATTTTTGTACTTTGCATTTTAAATTGTAAAATAAAATGCTTATCATTTTCTAGTGATCCTTTCATTTAAACAGGGAAGCTTAACCTAATATGTCATCTTAGTGTCATGTTTCTGGAGACAGATGACTTGGTCTTCCACAGTTCACCCAAGTCATGTGATCTGAGAATTGTCTTATCTATGTGACGTGGTCAGAAGTGAATACTGTCTTTCAGTGGAAAGCGTTATTAAGGTTAATCCAACAGATAATAGTGTTACTATATTTTTGCAAATAGTAATTGCATAAACATCTCAGTAGTACTTACTATGTGCCAGTCATTGTGCTTAGCACTCTGTACATACATGTTGTATTTTACTATATTATAAAATCCTTAGTAAAATGCTTATGCTTTTTGATAGCAAGTGCTGCCCAAAGAGCTGCACACAAATATTATGGATAAAAATGATTTTATCAAAACATCCTCAAATCATTAATGTCTAATTTTTTAATATCAATGAAGACACTAAATATTATGAAGTATAATTTAAAATGTGTTTTTTGCTTAATGTAGGACAAAATTATGAGAACGGATATTTTTAAATAGATTTATAAATAATATTATTATTGGAATATTAAATGACAATATTACTTTTCCTATTCATTTCTACATTTGGAATATACAAATTAAATAATAGATATACAGAACTGTGTAAATGTGTAGACAATTGAATAAAAGTACTCCATTTGACTAACAAAATTTCTCCATTGTATTCAAGCCTACATCTTACTGTAAGAGGTCAAGCAAGTGAAAGGCTAAATAGTTAATTAAACTTGCTTCGAAATGGCACCATATTTGGCTTCAAGTAGAGATAGGTGGCTGTTTTCTAAAATTAATGTCAACAAACAGGGCTCTCTAAGACAGGAGAGACAGCTTAGAGGTGTGGCTGTGGACACACATTTCATGCCAGGTTCAATCCCTCGTACAGGAAAAAAAATTAAAAAGAGGGATATCCATGCCAATGTAATAGGAAGGAAGACAAAAAGTAATACAGGCAGTAGCAAGAATGTTTGTATAATATTTGTCCCTATCTCCTCTACCTACCAGTACTTAGGAAAATTAAAAATTAATGCTTTCCATCCTGATTATTCTTGAAGTCTGATTTTAGAATTATCCTGTGACTGCATGTTTTAGTTGATTTTGATATTTGATAAATTCACATTTAATTAACTCCAGAATGATTTTTACTAATGTGAACAGATGTAGGAAAATTTATAATAATACTTTTTAAAGATTTTCATTTAAATTTAAAGATACCGTTTGACCATTTTAAAATTATATTTTCCTATGGCTTTCAAAAGTTTTCCATTATAGACACCCATCTTGACTGTTTTTATAACTATGATTAACCGATGTGAACAAATATATTCATTCATTAAAAGGAACTGCTCACTAAAAGATTAGATAATCAATATAAATAAACATTTGGAAAAACAGCCCCTATTACAATCTTTCCAGATATACAGTTCCTTTCAAATAGCAACAATCTATTTTAGATGCTGTGCTATTATACCTGGAAAGAATTATAACATTTTTTCTGAATATATTCAATAATTGGCTTCCAGAGAAAAGTCTTTATATATGACACAGACTTTAGTCATTTTTTTTCTGCTCACAGAAGTAATACATTTAAGAAATGCAAAACTTTGTAATCTACAGGGAAGAAAAGAGCAAAACAGTAAATAAGATATAATTGGAAAGATTTATCTTCCTATATGACTTGAAGCGTTTGCAAGTTCTACTTTTTCTTATTTATATTTTCAGAAAAATTACCCTAATAGCCAATACTATGAAAGTCAATTTACGGACTCTCGGAAAAAAGCTGCATTTGGATTGTACTTTTGAGGACTTCTCTTTACTACTTTAAGATTAAATATGATGAATTGATAAATAAGCTTCAGTTAGTATAACCAAATTCTTAAAAAATGAAGGCATCTTATAAACATTCAGTTTAAAAATACTAAAGCATACTTGCATATTATGTCAGAAAGTGAAACATGGCATCGCAATAATCCTTAAATAAAATTAAAAGAAACTTGAATTTATAAGCATGTAGAGTGAGTTTACCACTGTTAGACTTTGAGGTATCAGAAGAGGAAATCATGGTCTGTATTGCTGGATGAATTACCTGTATAACTTGTAATAAATTTGGTTTTCTGATTTTGATGGATACTTAACCATCTGTTTTTAGAGAGATTTCTGTGTATGTACCTGGAAACTTTTTCAACCAAATGTTTTTTGTGCAACTAAATGACAGAAATAGTTGTGTGGTTACTTTTATTTAAACGCTGGAACCATATGACCACTTTATTTTGAGTCTTAGTATCCTTTTGTAGCTAAGAAAATAGTGAATTTCATAAAAGTATCTTTATTCTTTCTCTGTACAGCAAAGGATAGTTAATAAGTCACATATGTTAAAATTTTAAATTCTATCAAACAGTATTAGTAAACAGAAATTTTGTGTCTGTAAAACTTTCATCTATCAAGTAGGCTTTTTGTCACTCTAAAATTATACATCTGCTGATATAAAAATATGAGTTGATTTTCATGGTTACAAAAATACATACTGGAATGTTGAAATGCATGCTGCTCATTTAATTTACTGAGCATGTATTCTTTCCTGAAAATAAAATTTTAAATAAATATACTACTGTTCAAGTTTATACTAAAAAGGCCTACATAAAAAATAGCGATGTTATTAATCATGTAACTACCATCGAAACAGAACTGTGTTTTCATGTAATTGAAAAAATGTGTATGAAGAAATTTCTCTTTGAAAATCATGTGGTATCTTTTTAGTTTATTAAAATAAATCTAATACATACATGTTCTCGATAAAATTGTATTATGGCTAAGACTTTTAGCTCATTATTTTTAATATTATTAATTAATATAGTAATGATCAGGAGGCACAATACGGTTAACCTTGCCTACTATATGTAACCTGTACGGGAACAGGAAGTGATCTCATCTTTGTATTTTAAATCATGTATCTTGGTGCCCTCCGAATAGTATATACTATGGCACATTTATAAATGTTAACATATGTCTTTGTATATTCACATAATGCTACCATGGTTTAATGTTAACTATTTTATGTAATTCTTTCACAGAATAATTCACACACAGTGCAATAGAAAGTCTACATATCAGTAACAAAGGCATAATGTGGTGGAAATGATGTTTTACCTAGAATTATGTCCCTTCCTTTTTGGCCGTGACAATATTTTTGTGAGGAAGATGGCGTATTTGGAAAAATGCCTTTTTCTGCCTCACCAGTCCACAGGTTTGGAAGGCATGGCAGACTCCTTCTTGAAAGTCCGTAGATGAGCACATGTCACAGGCCTTGGCTTAGCAGTTGGTTCCATGATAGCTGCGAGGATGGGCGAGTTCTTCAATCTGAGCCAATGAGTCTCAAATGCCAGACTTTTGATTCTCAGGTCTGATTCTTTCCACTGAATCAGTGAGATGAGTAATGTTAGCCTGAATCTACTGGCAGCCACATTATCCTCAGGAAGAGAGCTCCTCTGTCAGAGGGGGCACAAGAGCTAGATGAGAAGAGTCTTTGTGACATCTTTTGTCTGTTGAATCCTGTCATATTTTATTTTAAAGTTGTAATGGATTTTTCAACTATGTCAGCTAATAAATGCTCTTATTCTTTCTTATGGCAGGTTGAGTTGAATTTATAACTCTTGCAACTAAAGAGGCCTGATTAATACAGTAATCTGTACTGTGCTTCTTTCACTTACAACAGACTGGAATAGATAGATGTTCCATGATGTCCTTCTCCAAAATTAGACTAGCTTTATAGCCACATGGAATTCATTAGAAAGAACCCATTTGCTTATTATATCACAATAAACTATAAGAATTTATTGCATTCTTTCATTTTATCTTAATATTATTTTTAAATTATTTAATTTTTTACCTCCATATTTTTTTAAATTGATTATATATAGTTTTAATTACGTGGACTCAGGGTGGCTTAGAAATATTATTAAAATATTCATAAAAGAATTTTATTTAAACATATATGACTATTGGAGAAAAAATTCATATCTATAATCAAGTTATTTTACTAGATTCTCTTACCTAACTCTTACCAAACCTTACTATCATTACTTGAATAGTTTTGCCATAAAATAAATGGTGTAAAATGTTCTCCTTCATTGCTTTGCAGAAGAGCTTCATTTAAAATGTGTCATTTTCTGAACTAGTAAATTAATTTCACTTTCACTTTGGGGCACTAAACTATGGTGACCAAAAATCCTGGTTACTTGTTAACAGTCCTGGATTACATGGGACGATTTTGATTTATCTCTATTCTCTGTAATTACTAATGGTGCTTCATTTTACTATCAAAAGAATCCCAATTTAGCAAAAAATGTTGAAATCACTCCAGGTAAGACCAAGAAAGATACCCTAAAGTCAAATGATGAAGAAAAAGTGCTAAGAGATGAAATCAAAACCCTTTGCCAACAAATGAAGCATCAAAGAGACATTATGTAATTACAAATGTCTTGTAGAGAAATAATTTGTAAGTCGAAAATAAAAATTAAAATATCATCATTATTATATTATTCTAATCTATTTGCATTAAGAATGAAAAGATGTGTATACTTATTAATGGTTGGCTCACTATCCATTAACCTGCAGCGAACTATCCCTCAGAAAGAGGAATTTAGTGTCAGCTATAAGCAGTCCACGGGGAATCAGTGCATGGATACATTTATCAATGTGCCCTGTAGAAAAACTCTGTGCTAAGTGCAGTGTTTTTTACTAAACAACTTTATCAGTAGTCATTCAGAGAATCTTTCTAAATTGTAAATCTGGAGAGAAATGTAAAATGTTGGTATTGTTCTTATCATTGTCATCAAAATTCATAGTTGCACAACCACTATCATTAGGAAACCTATATGTAAAATTTACAGGAAATTTGCTTTACAAGATGAATTTTATTTTAACTTTCTGAATAAACTGTGAGTTAGAAGTGGAATCAGCATTTCTCTATGTCTGCCAGCTATCCAGACATCGCTCCTTGGTTTCCTTCTTTTCATGCCCCAGTCAGTACCTTCTTTCACTAGATACACAATACCTCTGAAATAGTAAGCGAAATAACTCCTGGTTAATCAGAAGAGATAGTACTCACATGGCCACTAAACTAGGGTTCTTCAAAGAATAAAAATTGAAACCACGACTACTCTTTGTAGATACTGCTTAATATAGTTCAATTAGTAATTAAACCTCATCAAGGCACATCCATACATACACAGGAATAATGAGCTTACACATATGATAATGAGCCCCTGAATGTGAAAATAATCTCAAGTACTTGCAAATTTGATGTAATCTCCTGTATGTATCCAGAAATTATAGAGAAGAGATGAACACAATTTTTTACTAAAAGGCCAAATAAGTATTTTAAGTCTTGTGGATCACATGGTCTTACCTGTGGCTGCTTGAGCACATAAGCAGCCATAGACAAATGTTAACCAACAAGAGCTGCTGTATTCCAGTAAAACTTAGTCATGGCTGCTAAAGTTTGATCTTCTTATAATTACCACAAGTCAGGAAATAATCTTCCTTTGAACTCTTTCAACCACTTCAAATGTAAAAAGATCTGTTGGCTCACAGGATGTACAAAAGTAGGCAATGGACTATATTCAACTGTAAGCCACATTTTTCTGACCCATTGTAGAATATACAAGAGTATACCACACCCAATCAGGAAGCAAAAAAAGTGTCCCAAATATAGCTCAGGTGAATCTAATAAATGTGCTTGAAAAGAGTTGCTATATATTTTTCTTCCTTTAGAAAGTACAGATTACAAAAAAGGGCAGTTTCTAATTGGGTTTTACATAGGGTCTATGACAAAAACACTATCAGAAGTATGCCTTATTATGCAGAGTTATGATGTAGGTCTCATGAATAGCCAGCTTTCTTGCCAATCAAATAATACTATAGACAGGTGTAACATCATGTCTAGGCAGAATCAAAATTTTTAAATGATCAGCTGGAATATGGAATATACACAAGAATATGAAGAATAATTACTTGAATTAAACTTTAGTTAAATAGTTGAAAAAGTACAATATTACTAATATTTGGATGTATTAGAAATGATCCTAAAATCACTCCTATAACTGCCAAGATATGACCTAATAGTGAGAGAAAAGACTTGAAACTTTCTTATGTCATTTAATTTATTGTTTGTCCAAATAGTTCATTCTGTACATAATACATTACATAAATAATATTAATACAATTAGATACAATCAGTAAAGAATGTATTTTATCATATGAAAATATAACTCATAGTCCAATGTCAGCTATTAGCTAAAATAGCATGATATATTTACTAAAATAATGAATTATTTTTAAACACAAATCTGCATAAAGTAAGCTTTTTAAAGGTTTGTATAGATCTTAGATAATATGAAAACATAGACAACCAAACTTGATGAAGCAGAATTGAAATGTTCTGTCCAAGCTCTTCATCTTTGCAACAAAGAAAATTTAGCTAAAAGATGCAAAGTGACATATGTAAGGCTACATTGCAATCGTGGTGAATTAGGATAAGAGTCTAGTTTTCACAATTATACAACAGAGGAAAAATATGAGAAATCCAGCTTGTGAAATCAAAGAAAATAATAGTACGTTAAGTGAACCAAGAATTTTAAAACTATTTCTCATAATTATTTTTCTTTTCTTCTTCTCCTTCCTTCCCTTCCTTGCTTCTTCTCCTTCTCCTTCTCTTCCTCCTCCTTTTCTCCTTTTGCTTCTCCTCCTTCTCCTCTTTTTATTCCTCCTTCTCCCGCCTCCTTACTAAATGAGCCAGTTTTAAGTCACTCAGAAAATAAATATCGAGTATTACTTGTAGTTATTGTTATCCTGAAAAACCTATATATTCACAATTAAATTTTATTTTATGAAGCATTAGTACTCACATAGCAGTACCGATTGTGTACTTGACTTTTTCTGACTAAATTCACTTAATGTCATGGCTCATATTTTGTGTATGATAATTGGATTTAAAGAGTTGTCAGTGTATTTTCAATACAACACAACGTAATACTATTTAAGATTGAACGTTATTGATAAATAACATTAAATTTAATCCTTGTGCTAATGAATCCTAAAGATTAATAAAATCCTGTATTTTAAACAGCTCACATATTTCTATATGAGTGGGAAAAGTCATTTTTCTCAGCTGATGAGAACATATGGCAAATTTCCTTTTCTTTAGCGAACTCACAATTCCTACAGAGCTGGATATTATTTTACTGAGTTACTAAGGTGAATATAATGAAATAGTAACTTTAGGCATCGTGTGAAAAACTATCAATAAGAAAAAACACTAGCAATTACTAGAGAAGTGTGATTTATGTTATAAAATTTCAGACAAACTGGGAGATAAAGTGATTTAATGAGAATCAAATTCTATGCAAGGCAAACTTTCAGTATTTTACCATTGAAAGTATGTGTTGGTCTTAGAAAAATAAATGTGATATTTATTTGTATGGATAAGTTGTTTAAGGCTAAATCAACACTAATTAATCATTATCTACATTAAGACAAAAATGGGCAATATTATGAATATTTCCTCTCCCAAGCAGATGCTCGATCTTTGCAAATCACAAAGCAGATATAAATATCAGAACTCATCATATTTCAGATCAGATTAATCTACTGAGTGTTATTGAAATAATCTTTTCTTCTGCCTGTCTTTCATGGGTTAGAATCATATACTTACTTGTAAATTAAATACATATAATCTAAATCTAGTTTTCCCTAATATCCATTCTTGCCTTCTTAGAAAACTTGGAATTGTTAGCCCAAAGTAAAAGCTATTATTGTTTAGAATCAGACAATTGTTTATAGAAATTTAACAATCACTTGAATGGGCAAGTGTAGAACTCCTATTCACTGGGACGTTAATAGACTGTAGTAGGTAGGTTTCTCAACAACAGGGCTCTTAGGAGAAAGGACAAGCTTTACAATATTCTTTATGACTCATTCTGTGTTCCTTGATGTGGATGCAGCAGTGAGCTGTCTTTGTCCACACAGAAACAAGAAGTTCTACAGATATCAGAGTAAAAGCAAAGGTCCCTTAGTCTCCCATTCCTGAAGCCATTCTGCAAGCCCTGGACTGACATTCCTACAAACCTGTAAATTTTTATCTATCAATATGATGACTTAAGTGTGCTTCTTTATCTAATGATATGAAAAATTACATAAATATTGAGCCTTAACATTCAATTAATGAATATATTTAATTTTTGAATTAAACTCTATGTGGAAAACTTCACAACAAACTCAGTTACTATTTTAATGGACTATGTACATCAATATAAAAAGAAGTAACATTAACCTGAAAATTTTTCTATTGTAAGAAAATTTTTGATATCAGATTTATGTTAGATTCATAAAATAATTTTCCTAGTCATACTTATTTTTTATATTCTTCTGTAATTTTTATTTAAAGGAAATAGTGGTTTCTTGAATACTTAAACAAAATTACCTTGAAGCTATTTTGGTCCCAAATACAAAGTGTGATTGAAATACACAGTAAATATTTGAATTAAAAATAATTATTAGAGTAAAAAGACATACTGCCATTAATCCACTTGAACTATTTCTCTTTGCTATGAATGCAATAACCTTGTTGTTCTTGGTACATTCTCAAGTAGTTTTGGAAGTATCCATTCATGAATGTGTTTAAGAGATGTTATCAAAATACAGTGAATGCTTGCTGCCTGGTGCCATCCAAATGAAAGGCCATGTCATAGAAATATTACAGTGGGTTCTTGTCCACTTTATTCATTGGATCTGGTACCAAGTGACTTTTGGATCTTCCCCAAAGTCAACATGACCAAAAAAAGCAAACATGACCAGATCAAGGCAGCTATGAAAATAGAACTAAAGGTATTTAAGAAAGAGGACTTCTAGAACTGCTTCCAGGAAAGCAGTAAGAACAATGGCATAAGTGTATTTGAAGTGAGGAGGAAGTACTTTGAAAGGGATTCATGGTAATGAATCTTTTAGTGCACTAATTTTTGAAATTTTTACATTCCCCAATTACACTTCATAATTTTCTCATTCTTCAGGTTCATCCATAATTATTGATATTTTGATGCTTTCTATTTTTTGATAATTTTGATCAAACATAGCTTTAGAAAGTCATGGTTGCAATGCAATTTGGTTATCGTATTATACAGATTTGTATATCACTTCCTCAAAGTTGTTCTCAGAAGTAGGATCTTTATATTTTTAATATAGTACTCAGGCTCTCTCTCTCTCTCTCTCTCTCTCTCTCAATACAGCAAAGTGTCTATTTGATTCCCTTGTCAAACATTCACTGAATTTTTATGATAATACTTCATTATCTTACTGCAAAACAGGCTCTCTTCCTACTTTCCTTTTCTGTGTGTGTGTCTGTGTGTGTATGTTTTACATTTCATGAGCTGATTGTTTAGTTCATTCATTTTAGTTTTTCTTGTTTAATATTATAAATAAATGGGTAAAATTTTAACTAGTAATTAAAACTTGTGTTCCCAATCTGTAATATTCTGATGTTTCTGCTATTTCAATTTTTATTTCTCCTTTGCCCTAACTTTACTTTGAAGAGTTCTTTCTTCCTTTGTTTTAACTTTACAAACATTAGAGAGGTTTGCAATTTATTACTAATTTTAATTTTTAATGCTTTAAATTCAGACAGCCCACAGACTGTCTATAATTGGAAATTTACTCATTATTTGGACGGAAAACTTTAAATAAGTATAAATTTTTTCATGGACTCTTTGAAAACACAGATATAGGATCTATCATTTATATCATTATAATTATAATCTATGATTATAAGCTACATAAAGAGAAATATATTGCATATGTGCATTAATTTTATTCTTCATATTCTTGAAATCTTTATCTACTGCATATTGCATTAATATGGACAGAAAGGCAAGTTATTTTTCCCAATATTCTGATATTTCTGTCTATTTGCAATAAATCTAAATGATAGATTTGATCTCTTCATACTCAAATATATTATTCATTTTGTAAATATTCATGTCTGATCAATTTTTAATATCTACTATACAGATTATCAATAATGCAGCAATTAATATATGAAGCATTACTTAATTAAAACTATTGTGGTCCATGTTTTCACATTGAATTGGGATGATATATCTTTATAGTCCTTTTATTTCTAAACTTGCAACACTTTTATAACTTAGTTTTTATTGCATATAATTGACAAATAAAATCATATCTATTTAAAGTGTACAGCATTGTGAAATACATATGCTTTGTGAAGTGATTACTATAATGAAGCTAATTAGCATAGCTATCACCTCATATACTTATAGCAATTCTTAATTTCTTCTACTTAGAAACATTTTATACTAGTACAAATCATAAAAACTATTAAGAAAGAAAAATGTGCTCATCATCTCAGTCCCAGAGACAAATTAAAACAATTAAGTGAACAGCATTCTAGACAATTTCTTGATATCTCTCTATATTAATACCTTTTTTAAAATTTAAAAAATTTGGAACTGCCATATGTACTGTTTTGTGGCCTGCTATTTCACTTAACAGAATGTAGTGGACAAGTTTTCAGCCCATTAAATTTATATCAACATTATGATCTCTTAACTCTATAATTAATAACTCTTTTTCCATCCCCAGTTACCCTCCTTTATTCCCTCTCTTCTTTCCATTTGTCTATTAATAGTCCACTTTCTGCCTTCATGTGATCTTTTTTGGATCTCACATATTAGAGGAAATAGGCAACATTTGTCTTTCTGAGTACAGCTTGTTTCATTTAGTATGATGATGACCAATTCCATCCATTTGCCTATAGATGCCATAATTCCATTTGTCTTTACTACTGAAAAATGCTACATATATATATCTGCCACGTTTTCTTTAGCCTTTCATCTATAGTGAGATTGGTTCCATATCTGGGCTAATGTGAATTGTGCTCCAATAAGCAGGTGTGCAGGTAACCCTAGAGTACGCTGACTTTCATTCCTTCTGGTATACACCAAGGAATGGTAGAGTTGGATCAAATGATAGCTTCATTTTCAGTGAGTTTCCCTTTCTTTTCTTTCTTTTCATTCGTGTTATCCCTAAACAAAACACTCTGCCCTGTAGCTATTATCTCCCATTTGCTCCCCATCTAAACCTGTACTTCATAGGTTTTCCTATTCTGGAATTTCTCATTTTACTTCAAAATAGATCATGCTTATTGTAACAATAAAGTACTTAATGCAACCAAAGAATTGAAAATCCTGTAAAGTGACCTCTTACATCATATTGGAGTTAAACTAAAAGCTGACATTGTTTCTCAGTCTTTTCTCTAAGATCCATTGTAAACTAAAACTGGCAGCAGAAACAAATTCTTTAGGTGCCATTTTACAGATTTAATTTGGATTTAATTATGTAAACCAGTATGATAACCTGTTTTCATTTTTGTGATTGCTTGACATTTTCTATATATACTTTAATTTCTTGAGATATATAGTATAATATATAATACATATGTATTTAGATATTTGAGCAAATCTGTTGCACTCCTGTTCTCTTTTGTACTGTTTTCCCTTAGTCTTACTGACTCTGAAAATAAAATGATGATATGGAAGAACAATTGAAAAATAAACTAAAAACTATCCTTTTTGCCTCATACTTCTTAATTTCTCTCTTGTCTCTGGGGACAAGGTGAAAAGGAGAGAAAAAAAAATCAGTAGGTCCTCTATCAAGAAGCCTTGCATATTTGCACTTCATGAACAAGTTTTACTTGGAATAAAGTTTCAAAAATGAATTTGGTTTTTGAAAATCAAACATAAGTCAGTGGGTTTACAACAGAGTAACTACTGAGGCTCAAAGTACAATTCTTTTTTTTTTTTTTTCAATCTGCCTTCAACAAAAGTTGGCAGAATTTCCTCCCATAGTCAGGCAATTTGTGTATTAGGTTTAGTCTGAGTGTTATATGTGTTAGATGAATGTTTTTCTTCTATGTGTTCAGAAGCATTATAGAAGTCATTGTGGGAAGAGGTCAAATACAACTCCTTTTTGTCTAGCACAATCTTAAATTGGACCCCATGAGGAGAAAATTTCACCTCCTTTCTTATAAAAAAATGTACTAAGTCAAATAACTTTTTCAAGCTGGTCCTCTTCACCCTGAACATGTTCTTTGTGAAAGTCTACTATGAGCAGTCCCATTTTAGTCAAAGCTTTCAGCATGAACATTTTACAACTTCAACCTAGTTGTAAGGTTTAAAACAAGTGCTACCATGACTCAAATATTTTTAAAACAATAATTTCATACTTTGAAAGGAATATTTAATCCCAAATATTAAGGTTCTAGAAGGGTATTAAATTTATTATATAATAAGCTAGGAAATAATTAATATAAAGGCATGAATTATTTCATTAACTAAAAAATACATTCTTACATTTGACTCAGTAAGTACATAGTTATCCTTCTGAAACAGAATAGCCTAAGGGTCTTTCTAATTAAAATTTTGAAAGCTGATGCGCAGTATACCATATCTGTCTGCAATTCTAAATTAAGCTGGGGTCTCTTATGTTGAGTCTATAACTTCTTTTTCATTGCTGTGTAGCCATTAAAAAATGCTAATTTAGCAAATCAGATCAAATTTAATCCTAAACTATTATGATTATTGCAAATAAAGTTAGCAGTAGTTATTTTCAAGTTGCAATTTATAGAACCTCATAATCCTACTAGTAATAATAATAATTCCAACAAAAATAATATCCTACCATGTATTATGGCCCCGCTGTGTTCCAAGCCTTTTAAATACATTAGCTCATCTGACTGTATGAGAGAGTTATCGTTTCAATTCTACAGTTAAAGTGGCTGAGGTGAGAAAAGAAAATGGTTTTAACAAAGAAAGAATGGGAGCCAGAGAGTTGTCCAGTTGGGTTACAGATGATTCATTAAAGAGAGATAATAAAATCTTATAAATAACATTTAGTGCATGTTTTAAACTGCTTTGGTACTACACATGCATTTTAAATAACACAAAAAGATAAAAGATATAGAAAAAATAAAATGAAAAATTATGTAGTATACACGTTATACTTGTCAAGAGAGGGAGATTTCTAGAATCTGCTATGCCTTAAATGTAGGGATTTTCAGCTCTAAAAACAGGTCTGGGTTATAGCTTTAGCAATTATTAGTATATAGTAGAATTTGAGGTTTCTGGTATAGATATTTTAACAAGTTCTAAACTGAAAAGAAAAGAGGCCAAATGATAGGATTTAGGGAATCTTGACATTTTAAAACAATAAAAATTGGAATGACAGGGTACTTTTGGGACAGGGTACCATTACCAGAACTAATGGACATGAGGCACAGTCAAATAAGCAGAACTGTGGAGTCAAGTGACATGAGGCTTGAAGATGTGTCTGTTGGGTTTGCTAACTGGAGACGCCTGATCCTAGCAAACAGTGAGGGATTGGCAAGCTTGGAACTCAGAGTAGTTTATCCAAGAGTGAATTCTAGGTGAGCAGGTGGGGATGTGAACAGATGTTGTAGAAACCAGGGTTTTCAGTGATTTGGAAGTCATTATCAGGAATCAAGAGAAGAGTTCCTGTTTGTTTTTTTATTTTTGTTATTGTGGCTATTTTGTACAGCGGAGGATGGAACCCAGGGCTTTGCACATGCTGGGCAAGCTCTTTACCATTGACCTGCACTCCCAGCCTAAGCAAAGTCACACTAGAAAGAATTAAATACATTTATCATTATTATTATTATTATTTTATTTTATTTATTTATTTTTTTTTGTACTGGGAATTGAACTCAGGTCCTTGTGCTTGCGAAGCAGGCCACCAAACCCCTGAGCTAAATCCCCGGCCCCATTAATGTGTTTTCATCACATGATAATTACATTCCACGTGGTGAATTGGTACATTTACATAAACATCTTCATTTTTTTTTCATCCTTTTCTCTTATCACTCCTCTGCCCTCCACCTTTTGATCCCCTTCCCATTAGAGAAAGGTTATCTCCTCACGTCCTATCATCTATCTTTTCTTTTTCTCTTTATTTATATTCTGAGTTTTTTATATAAGAGAAACTGCACAGTATTTAAGCTTGTGTGACTGAATTATTTCACTTAAGGGTATAGTCTCAATGCGCATCCATTTTCCCACAAATGACTCAAGTTTCTCCTTTACAGCAGACTAGTACCCTGTTGCAGGTAAATACCACATTGTCTTTGTTCAGTCATCTATTTATAGGTATATCGGGCAGTTCCAGATTTATCTGTCATGAATTAAGCTTTATAAAAATAAGTATACATGTATCACTGTAATATGATGTCTTTAACACTTGAGAAGATACCTAGAAGAAGGATATCTGGGTGGAAGGGAATTTCTATTTTTAGTGTTTTGAGGAATTTCCACACTGATTTCCACAGTGGCGTTACTAGTTTACACCCCCATCAACAATGTAGAAGAGACCCTTTCTCCCTGCAGACTAACCAGCATGTGTTATTATTTTTATTTTTATTTTTTATGACGGCATGGTTTCTGGAGTAAAATGAAATCTCAGTGTTGCTTTATTTTGGATCTGTGATGCTTAACAACTTATAGTGTATTTTGGGCCATTTGCACTTCTTTTGAGAAGTATCTGTTCATTTCACTGGCCTTATCTGTGAAGAGAGAGGATTGAGACACAGGGCAGGTAGGCGATAGACGGCACTATGAAGGAAGTCGAAGTCCAGTGCACAAATCTCTACATGATGTTCCAAGATGGCTGCCACACGTGGTTTCATAAGGCACTGACTGGAGGGAAGATGGATGCTGAATTCTAGTTTAAACCTTACTGGGCAAAAAACTTCCGCTAGAGATAGAAGTGTGTGTGTGTGTGTGTGTGTGTGTGTGTGTGTGTGTGTGTGTGTCTGTGTGTGTGTGTGTGTTTCTGTGTGTGTGCATGTAAAATATTTCCTCCAAAATGACTTCTTTTTAATTTGGTCTCCTTAGAAAGTACACCTACTACAATTCTTCCTGACTTCCAAATTTTCCAAATCATTGCCTACGAATTGTTCATGAGTTTTCTTTGAATGAAGAAATTAGTGCTCAATGACACCATAACTTTTACTATTGATTCAGTCCACTCTACTTAAAAAACTTATACTGCAAGGTTAAAAGTCCAAATAAGCTTAGGATAAAGAAACCCTATTACTTTTGTTGGATCCACTTTTCCATAGCTTTAAGAACTATAAAGAAAATTTTGTTTTATTTTTCCTGAAATACCTAGTATCATCTCAAAGAGTAAAATGATCCACAATTGAGGAAATTTTTTATTTTTCCTTTTTCAGGATCTTTTATTCAGTATCTACATTTTTTGAACATGAATATTTATATTTCCCAGGAAAGGGAAACGTACATTTGCTACACTAAGTACCATTAAGCTAAACAATTACAGGAAAACAAGACATATATTGTTTTAGTACATTTAAATTCTACTTAAATTGGTACTGTAAAAATTTTTTTAAATATATGTATATATTTTATACTATGCACACATTTGTTTGTGTGTAGGTTTAGGTTGTGAGAATAGTAAGTACAACTATATATATAATTATATATATTTATATATATATCTTTAAGTCAGGCTTATTCATATTTTGGGTTGCCTCTATTTTGGATACACCTCATTGGTATTAACCTTATTTTCTTTGTGAGAATGATACTGTCAACAGATATTCCAGATAAACCTATTTATAACAATTTAATTTCTTGTCTGTTTCTGTAACAATAAAGCCAGTGACCTCTTAACTAAATTCCCTCTTCCATAAGCTTCATAGTTAATAAAATATCCACAACTCTGCCTTGCAAAGCTCAGGTCATATAGTACAGTCTTCTTGAAGGTAAGAGAATATTTTCCTAAATTCATAATGTACACTTGCAGGTGGCTAATCTGAAATGCTTTGAATTATTTTCTTCTGTTTTGATTTGAAATGCCATCATGACAGAGAGTATCAGTCAGGAAAGAGGCAGCATCAAAAACCAATACTGCTGTAATATCAAAGACTATAAATCTAATTGGAAATAAACTGATAGAGTACTTGGATTTTTTTCAGACCACCCAGTTTTTCCCACTGCTTGAAAGAATGTGTAATGCTGTAGATGTCAATTTAAGACTGGGTTCCCCAGCTGGTCACTGAGGGCACATATGCATCCCAACCTCCCTCCATCTGCTGCATGTTGCCTGACTTAGGTAATAAGACCTCCTGAGTTTCAATACTTGCTTGCTTAGCAATTTTAACCTTGATAATTTCAAATATTACAGAAGGATTAAAGTTGAATAAGGCAAAAGTCCTGCCTAAAAATAGACAAAATTTCTAGCTTAAAATAATGTCACTATAATACAATGTACTCTTCACAGAAGACCTTGATAAACCCCCAAATTGGAAGTGTTCTGCTGAACCGGAATGCATTTTGCAAGTTAAGTTTACAGTCTATGACATAAACCCAGCATTCAGTTCCAAAGAGAAAGTTTTGTAACTAAATAAAGATAGTTCTCAAATTTCCTAAGCAGTTGAACTGGAGACTAAATTTAAAAAAAAAGAAATCATACCGTTTCGGAATCAGTTTCATCAACTTTGCTTACAAAGTCATACTTAAACCTAATGGCAAGACAAGGTCAACAACAGCGGGATTCTGAGACATCAGCATGGAAGTCCAGCTCACTGAAATTCACATTTGTCGGGTGGGACATTTTTGAAAGATGGATAACAGCAGGGTTGACAAAGCAGCCGATAGTCTAGCTGAAATGGACTGATTGTAAGCACAGTAGGCGAAAGAAGTACTCCAAGGCCTTAAAGCAATGTGGCGTAACTTCTAACTGCTGGACAGCGACTCTAGCAAACAGACCGTGCTGGTGCACAGCAATCAGAGCTTGTGTGGTAACTGTGCTCTGCAAATTCCAGGATTCTGGCCTAACTCTGTGGAGATAGGCAATGGCAGGCTTCATCTTTGAAACAGATGCAGATAGGTTTTTACTGTGTTGGTTTAAATACAAATTATTCCCATTAAAAAAGAATTCATCTCAAAATACATTTTGGCATCTTCACAGGTACCTTTTTTCACCCTTATGTCATTCTTATCTGCCCTACAATCTTTGTTTTTAAGTGTTCTTGTCATTGTGTGATTCCTATTCTCAGAAATGTTTATTTACTTTTCATATCCTTTGGCATTCTCTTTATAATCCTTACTTCTCGTTTCAAGGCCTGCTATTATTCTCAATCCTTCTGAAAAGCATTTCTTCCCATTTCCCTCTACCTCTTCTTACCTAAGAATTTACCAGTTTCATGAACACTTACTTTTATAAAAGTCAGAAAACAAGGTAGATGTCTCATATCGTATTATGTTACCTGACTGACATTTCTTTAAACCATTACCTTGCTTAGAAACTTAATATAAAGTTTAGTCCTAGCAGAAAGTGTTACTAAATAAACAAAGCTGATTAGAATATGTTGGACTTCATGTTTCTCCCATGAAGCAGCCGGGACTCGGGGGTCTTGTGAGCTGTGCTGAGCAGTGACACACGCCCCCTGTAACATGCTCAAATGTGACTGCCCTTTGCTGGGGTCTTTAACCTTATTTTCTTCCCTTGAAGCCCATGTAGTTCACGCTGTTTGTTTTCCTTTAGCTTATAATAAAGCCTAAAACTGAAATTTGAAATTCCGCAGTCCTTAATCCTTGAAAACATCTTGTAGCCTCTTGATAGTAGTTCTAGAATAGATCATGCAGTTTATATTTACATTTTTCAAGGCCAAAATAACTAATACAGTTATTACCATCTGGAGCATCTTTTCGCCCTATAGAAAAATGAATCTTTTAAATAATGGCAATTTTGAAATACTGTTTTATCTTACACACAGCCTATATAAATACTGGAGTTTTCTCCTTAGAATCAACTAACCCTAATTTTCAGCAACTTATTATGGTATATCTATCCATATGTCTATCACTCAAAGACTTGTATCCTTGTAAACAAGTTTGGTAGTTTTAAGAAACAGTCAATGATACTTTACTCAAAAAAATCTGCTGGGGCTTGTTATGAAATGTATCATCTAGAAATAAAAAGTATTTATAACCAAAAAATATACAATAAGAGAAAAGCTTTAGAGTCCTAGGCATTCTGTCAATTGAGTACAAAAAGGACATTGACATATGTGTTCAACATTCCACAGTTACTGGAACTCATCTTTGCCATTACCAGGTTGTGAGCTGGATAAAACAAAGTTATGTAAGGAAATTTTTAAGATGTATTTGTTTGTTACTATTTCCATTTTATTAGCACACGTTTTCATTACATAGTGAGGAACTGTTAAATGTACATAATACATTTTTTCAGCTCCTCTCCTCTCCTCTCTCCTGATGACCTGTTCTTTTGCAAAAGATCTATGTCCTTGTTTCCTGTCATCTTTTATTTTGCTCTATAATTCATTTATATTTTGGGTTCCTTGTATAAATCATGCAGCATTTAAACTTGTGCTTCTGATTTATTTCACTTACTTTTTAAAATAAAATTTTACTTTTACATTCTACTTGTCTAAAGGGAGAGTTGAAGACAAATTCAACATCAAAATTCTGCAAAAGAAAGGGCAAAAACAAGAAATTATAGGAAGTTTTTGGTTTTTTAAAGTAAAAATCACAAGAACAATATTATAAGATATCAATTATTTGATTAAGAAGTATGTATCAACTTATCCAGAGGAATGTTATTTCTTAGTACTTAATTTTATATGAAATTTATCATATGGCTCTGTATAAAGCATTTTCAAGCAACATAATTGGGAATGTGTTTTGCAGCGGAAGGCAAATTTTTCTTTTTGACAATAAGACATTCATTCATCATTTATATTTCTACATACCAGAATTAAATACCCTTAATAAATATAATCAAGGCTGCCTACATTTAGGAAATTTAGATACTAAACACGTTGACATCATATAGAAAACTAGAGCAAGCAAGTGCCTGTGCCTTAAATAATCTTTCACAAATGTCCTGGGCTGAATGAGGTTTTTTTTTAGGATGAGGTTACAGTCAGTTCAAGGCTGGATTTTGTGATAAGCGTTTGAAGTGCCAACTTTCTATGCTGTGGAGTCAGTAGTGATCCATTTTCTTTCACTGAGATAGAAACCTGTGGCAAAAATAACATTTGTTACGAAAACTTAGCAACGAGTTTGTTTTCTCACCATTTTTGCACAGAAAAGTACACATGGGTAGAATCAAAATTATTAACAGAGAAGAGTTCTGACTCATTCCAAGTAATTGCCCAGCCATTTATTCAAAGTTCTGCTTCATTGAGCATGGAAGAATATTCAAGCATAAAAAGCTTAACCATAAAATAAAACCTTCTAATTGCCTTTTTTATTCTATCACTGTAATATTTAAATTAGCCCTATGTTATTATACTAATGCATTAAGTAGATGCATATCAAGTATTCTATTTCTGACAGTTATAGCTTCTTTTTTAAAAATCTGTTTATATATTTTGGTATGTGATGCAGCAAGAAAAATTAAGATTAGTATTTTCCTAATATAGTTCAATAAAAACATACTCTACTAAGCATTTACAATGCAATAAGCACAGCCCCATTGTTAAAGACTGTGCTTGTGAGGTGAAAGAGGAGGCACTTAAATATTAGTGAAGAGCAGTAGTAATATTGTGTGGTAAATGCTATGGGAGAAAAAGTCTTGAATGCTTTGTGAGGACACAGGAAAGTCACATCAGCTGCCTGAATCTTTAAGGTCATGCAGGTGTCATGGGAAGGACATGCTTGCTGGATGAAATGACATTTTAGAGAGCTGCATCCAAATGCAAGAAGTTAAGTGCAGTGGTTGTCCAGATGTTTTATGAGTAGGAAGGAGGAGATTAAGCAGGAAGGAATTTGGGAGCCAAATAATGAGGAGCTTTGCTTATAATGGAAAGAAAGTTGGATTTTATCCAAGGTAATACTACCCGAATTAAAGTTTGAGGATTTACGGTAGGGAAGTTTCCTGTGCTATTACGAGAATACAGCATAGCACAGTACCTAAGAGGAACTGCCTAGGCCTGGATTTAAATCTTGGGCTTGCCAAGAGAGAGTTATAGAAACTGGGAGAGTTATTTAAGCTCTAAACCTAAGTGTCCTTAGCTACAAAGTACCTGCCTGGTACACAGTTGCTGAGAAATAAATGGAAGGTGTTGCCGCTGCTACTGGCTGCTACTCTCGCTTCTTCAAAAGTGGAACTGAAGACTGAATAGTGTGGGTGCTGGAGTAGAAGGATGCTGCTGGGGAATTGACTGGGAACGTAGGAAGGAGCGTGGGTCCGGGTTTGGTGTTTCAGACATGCTGAATGCGATATGGCAAGAGGAGGCGCACTGGAATGCTGGGGAGTTTGGGAGTGGTCCACAGGGTGAAACTGCGGGAAGGAGGAAAGTGCCCGTGAAGCGCTGCAGACAGGAGGGTGTCAAAAGTGCAAAACTGGGCTCAGCCTCTCGTATTTGAGGAACACCCTTGGGGGGGGGGATAAAGCCCCCGAGTGAAATGCAGGGAACCGTAAAGAAAATTGAGAAATGAGGAGGACTCTGGGAGATAGACTTCCAGAGGTCCGGGAGTCAAACAGGAGCAGTTCCTTACCCGCATCATGCAGCCGTAAGCATCCAGCTGCAGAACGTCTGAAAAATACCAGAACAGAACAGAAAAGCATAGCACAGCTTAGGAAAGTGTTAATCAGTTAACAATAGCTCATATTCCCTTTCCTAGTGGAAAAGGAGAAAGAAATAATACTACATTTTCCTCTGTGAAGGCAAGAGATCTGAGGAAAAGAGTCAGCTTGGAAAAAACTTAAGAGCAACGACTATTATTTAGGACTGGATTATTACTTAGTGATTTGCTATCTGCAAGTTAAAGTGATTTCGTTTTTGTACTACCTACAAAAGACCAAAAAGTCTGGAGAATTCTGAGACACCTATAGTTGTGGTGGAAAGAAGAGACTCCCCCAGACAGCAAAAAAGAATCTGAGAACAAAAATATGAAGTTGTATTTTAAGACTACAGTGGATCCTTGATTGATGAACTTAATTCTTTTGAGAGGGCTGGTTGTAACTCGAGGTGGTCAGTTGAAGGCTCAAGCTTCTTTATGGCCCTCAAAGTCTCTCTCCTATATACAGGCAATCCTCAGTGTCCTTAGAGAAATAATGGCCTAGGATTTCTCAGTCCCACTCAGAAAAGGATGTTGTAATGGTCCTTCCAGAACTCTTTAAAGGTTAAATATGTAGCTGAGCCCATCTGGAAGCACAACTGGCTGGTACTCTGGTCGTAACTCAAGGCTTTGTTTGTAAGTTAAAACTAAAATTCCCATCATAACCCAAGTTGTTCTTATGTCAGGCCAGTTGTAACTCAGGTCCATTGTATACCATAAGGCATACTTATTCAGCAAACTTGTGAATATGATTGAATAAGGTCACACAAATGTAGATAGTATCCACATTTAAGAAAACTGTCGCAAAAGCACAAACTTTCAAAAATACAGAAAAGACACAGAGAACAATAAGAGATGATAATGTTAGCACTGATTTGGAGGAAGATGAATTAGGAGCAAATTTACTAGCTGCAATCAATTTTCTCTTGCAATTGATGGGCCTCTCTTCTGAGAGGTGCGAATTTTTGTGAGAAAGTGTTACAGTGGAAGGTTAAAGAAAGGTTTAGAATAAATAAAATAGGGCAGTGGTCAACATATGGTAACTTCTTACAAATGTGCATTCTTAGTTCCCGACCAGACCTGATGAATCTGATGCTCAAAGGGCAAAACTCAGTAATCTCTGCTAAAATAATCTTCCTGGTGGTCTCATGCACACCATGGCATACAATAGTGACTGCTTTAAAATTAGTGCTTTAAAAGCATACATTCTTTTTTCTAAGTCAGAGACCATGCTTATTAATTAACTTTGCAAATTATGTAATCTCGCTGTGTCTCAATTTCTTCATCTGTAAAATTGCCTTAATGGTAATCAAGCCATCAATTTATAAAACCTATGACTTGATTCACTGAAGTCTATAGAATATGGGAAAGTCCCCAGTAATTCTTAGTTATTATTACCATCATTATTATTTAGTGGAAGATTGGATAAGATGCTAAGTACATATGTAAGAAATAGTAGTTCTGATTAGTTTAATTGCTGCACTTTGGGACAACTGCCCCTTAGTAGTCAAAACTGAATGCTTTAGCGCCAGAGATTTAGCTCAGTGGCACTTTTCCTGGCAAGCTCAAGGTCCTGAGTTCAATCCCCAGTATCCCCCCAAAAAACTGAACGTTGTATTCCCTTGCTGTAAGACTGTCATCCCACTCTCTTCAGAAGCATATGACTTGTGCTAAGAAATTGATGACAGAAATTGGATAAAGGAAGAAGGAGGAATGGAGAGAGAGACTTTATGTGTGCAAAACAGTGTTAGAATTAATGAAATTCTGAGGAAATATTTTTATTTTTGCTTTTGTTTTTGAAACAGAGTCTTGGTCTGTAATTCAGGCTGGCCTTGAGCTCACTATATAGCTCAGGCTGGTCTCGAACTCACAGTGATCCTCTTGCCTCAGCCTCCCAAGTGCTGGCATTACAGGCGTGCGCCACCATGCCTAGCTCTGCAGAAATTTTGAATACATAGTTGATAACTAATTTGGAGAGAAAATGTTATATTTTGTTTCTTTTAAAACACGTTAAATGTTTTTTTTAAGAAATATTGCTAGGAAACTATATCAAATATAGTGAGTGGTCTGCTGAAAGATAATTTTTTTTAAACTGCACAATCTGTTTTCCAGTGCGTTTAAAAGAAATGTCAGTTCACATTGATCACATTTTCACTTACTTGGATCTACATGACTTCATTTTTCAAAATATTTAATAATATTTTCAGGTCTCATACCCATTGCTAGTAATGTTAACCATACAGAAGAGTTGTCAGGAGTCTATGCTTAGTATTGGTGATAAAACAGAATTTAAAAATCTCCTAATTTGTCTTTTCTGGTTACTCTCTAATAGGCTGGAAATCTGTAATAAAATACCTAATGACTTTTTACCTTGAGAAATAAACCCTATTTTAATTGCTTTGATGCATGGGCTAGCAGGATAATTGATTGACACTAAGACCACTCAGTAAACAGCCAGCTAACAGAATTAGATTAATGAAAACATATGGTAATTATGACTGTGCCGAACAACTTGAAATCTACAATGTAGCCTCAGGGTAAATAATCAAAAGTCTGATAAAAGAGCAATTAGGGTTAATACAAGTCTTACTGAGCGATTAGGATTGAGAGAGATTGAAAGATAAAATTTTACTGTTTTATGAAAGTATTTGATGAAAGATTTACTTTACTCATAAAAATAGCTTTGGTATTATAGCATAATGAATGCATTTTAAAAAGCAAACTACTTATATGTTTCTTTCAGCATTAGCAAAGAAACATTTATTTATTATCTCACCATACTACATTGGTGTTTATAATGTACACTCACTTTAATTTAAATCAGCTCTTGAATTTTGGCTTATTTAATCATCTGATAACTAATTCCATATTCTATTCCAGGCTCTTAATAGAACAGTTTTGAAAAAAGACAAAATAATTACAAATCCTGGCATCTGAGATTACAGACTAGTGGAAAATTCAAATATATTCTTTTAAAAAGTTTTCACTTGGGGTGGAATGAAGTAGAAGATCTTTTCTAGAAAAGTCTGGATAAAGTACGTGCAAAATCGAAAGGATGAAATAATTACTTTTGTCAGTACATTAAAGAAAACATTAGGATTGCTTTCTGACTCTTATAAATTTGCAGAATGTGTTTCACATGTTTAAAAATAGAAATGCTTTGTTTTATAATACTCCCTAGGTTGGGACTTATTTTATGTTTTGTCCAAGTGAATAGACTTTATAATTGAAAGTATATATTTGATTTTATAGTCTCATTGTCTTATTTCCCAGATGGATGGAGCTATAAGTAAAGCCATGGTTCATAAATCATAAATACTAGTTTTTCAGCTCTAATTTTGATTCAAGAGCCAATAACCCTATTTTCACATGCCAACTTGAATATTTATTATTAGGTTCAGTGAGTTCAAGTCACAGTGATAACCAAGGTCACTTCTCTAGGAAAAGGAAGAACGTTGACTAATCTGGTTCCCCTCCTTTAGAACTGGGATTTGCATCATGAAAACAAATTGTAACCACTTTTTGAAAATAGGTACACCTATTCTTTCAATTGCCTCTCTACACATTCATTATTTCTTCCAAGATACTTCAGGCTAAAAGATATCCTAGTTTATGTCTCACACATCAGGGTTTTAGCGAAATGAGAGAATGAGGTCACCTGGACATTTGGCAGAAGAGGCTCAATACAGGACGTGTCTTCTAAATCCGCCCTTTACCCACTCCTGTGCACTCCTGGCTGCCACTTCCCCTCCCAACAGTCAGGGATGAGGAGTCGTTGGCAGGCTAATGGGGCTGTGGAAAGGAAACAATGGCAGGAGATATTTTTATGAGAAGGGTATGACAGTTTGGGCTGTGGACACCAAGAGACAATATTGATTACAGAACAAAAAAGGGAATTTTCAAGGTGGATACCTTAACACTAAAACTTAAAATTATAATTGTTCTTCCAAGTATGAAAAGTGAGTGCAGTGTGTCTTTTAAAGGACTAAAGACTTGGTGATTCTGACAGAGTAAGAGACTTAGCCAAGATCGCACCACCTATGTGAATCATTGTCTTGGGACAATACCTCTGGCTCCTCTCCTAGTGCTCTTGTCCTCCTGAAGCACAGTGCCCAGACTTTCCTTGACCACCATGACAACTCCCTCAACCATAGGCATTATCTTGTTCTAGTCAGTACCCTTTATCATTTTTGGTGGCATTTTTGTGTTCATGTCCTTATATAATTGATTTGCTCAGGTTTGTAAGTTTGCTGCTTCTTTTCACTTAGAAATAAGTTTCTTGTGGAAAATAATGTATCGTTTTCAATGCTGTTTCTTAATCCTATGACTGCTGCTGTATCCTCTACATCTATTGCAGTTTTGCTAAAGTCAGTGTCCATTTGTGAACTATTTATTTACTGTTCAAAGTGTGTTGATGATAAATCAAAGTAACTCCAACTAGGTGACATGCATTATATTTCATGGAGTATGATTTATGCAGAAAATATAACTATACTAAAATGTCACATTTGCAATTTTTATTCTCTTATTCAATTATATTACAAAAGCTATTGGGGCCAGGAATTTAGCTCAGTAGTTCTGCCACCAGCCTTGCAAACACAAGGACCTGAGTTCAATCCCTGGTACCACAAACAAAAATGAAAACAAAAACAAAAGCTATTGCTCTTACCCACCAAAATGGAAAAATGTACATCCAACCAACACAAAAAATTATGCATAAACTACTAAGAGATCTATTGACCTAAAATATTGTTAATGATTTGCTTCAGGATAAATGATTCTAAAGGCTTTGCGATACAATCTGTGCAGGAACAGAAGTCCACACTAAACCCTGGGAAGTACAATAATGACTCCTTTTGGATAGCACATAATTTTAATTCCACTCAAAACTTCTACATAACAGAATTATAATTTTAAAGCTATTTCAGAAAATGTATTGATCCAGAAAATGTGTCCACTACATTTTAGTCATTGACTAAATCAAACTGTGAGGTAACGGTGGAGCTAGGACTAGAACTCAGGGTTTCAGGTGCTCCGTATGTTTCTATGAATTCTAACTATGTCATTGCTGCTTCTCTCCCATGAATAAATGTATGTGACCATAAAATGGTTTCTCTGATTTTGCTCATCTTGAAAACATGATTGCATGAGCCAATGACTCTTTCACTGACATCTATTTTTAAGAGAATCTATGACATCTTATTATTTTTAGCTGTCATTTTTCTCAAGTAGACATTAGCAGTTCTTTTCATCTTCCCTCAAAGACACTTTTCCAATGTTCTAATAATTTGATATTTTTTAGCCATTTGCCAATTTTTTCAGAGTCTGCATAGTCACTTCATTAACTGTGTCTAGATTCTAACACAGTATCGTGAACACCCTTTGAGCACAACAGCCAAAATATTAACTCATTCACTTATTCCTCATATATTCTTTCATTTATCAAATATATATTAAATGCTTACCATGTGTCAGGCACAATGCAAGGTATCCGAGATACCATAGTGAACAGATGTAGTCAAAGTACTTCCTTTATAAAGTTTCTAGACTAATGGAGTAGCAGACACTCAAAGCTACACATAAGAACACACACACAATTCCAACTGTGACAGATGATATAATAGAAAGATGTTCATGCTATGTGGACCTGTGATAAGACTATGATATTGCCAAGTAGATCGGGAAAGACTTTCTAAGAAAATAACGTTTCCGCTTAAATACAAAGCATGTACAAATGGTAGTTAGGCAAAAAAGGGAGGAAAGTGTGTCTCCGATGCAAGTGCAGAAGGTAGGTAGAATACATTCTACCTTTTTTGTCAGGAGAAATCATGCAAATAACAGGAAAAAGACAACTGCATCAGTGTAATCAGAGTGAGAAAAGTGAAAGGAACATTTTCTTAGTTGACAAAGTCAGTAGAAATTGGATCAGGCAAAATTGTGTACAATAAATAAAAAGAGGTTTATTTTTTCTGAGACAGAGCTTCACTAGGTAGTTCAGACTGGTCTTGAACTTACTACATATGCCAAGCTGGCATTACATTTAGATGATTCTCCTGCCTCAGCCTCCTGAGTGCTCGGATTACAGGCATGTGTCACCATGTGCAGCTAAAACATTTCTTAATTTCAAGAGTTTGGCAGCAGAATGTCTTAAGAAAAATATATTCTACTGTATTACATTGCATTGTGTTGAATTGCATTTCATAATATTCTGCTAGAATGTGGAGGATGACTATTAGAACTAAAAATGGTTTCAACAATCCAGGTTGTACACTTTCCTGGAAGTGTATAGAGATAAAAAAAATAATAATAATGGACAAAGTCCATTAGTGAGTGAGGGAAAGAAAAATCACACATTCAGTTTTGCCCATGTTGAGTTTCGGATGTTTTTCATATACCCAAGAGGAAATGTAAAGTAGGAAGTTGGTTATTCAAATTTGGAACTCAAAGGCTGTTATAGCCTAGAGATACAATTATATGAATCACTTGTGACTAGATAATAATGAATCAATGAGCGTGGATGAGAACACACAGGGAAGAAATACTGAGTGAGAAAAGGAGAGAGCTGAGGAGTGAGTGGTCTTGGAGGAATGCTAATGTTTTGTGGCTTGAAGGAAGATGAGCATATCAATAGAGGCAGGGAAAGAAAGAAAAGGAAAACCACGGGAGGATTGTTTTGAAGCCTAAGGAAGAAAAACGTATAGCAGTTTCAATTTTACAAAAGACCAAGCAACAGATAAGAGATCACAGCTCTATTGTTTCCAAATAACAAACAAACCACAATTGTTGTCTCTGTAATTGTGACATCCAGCATTAGTCTGGCTCCATGCAAGCCGTGATCAGACATTGTCATTAAGGAGCGTGTCTGCCTTGTTTTAACCCGTCATTGAATGAGGGGTTAAGGAATAGGGATATATTAAAGCTGGATCCCAAACTCCAGCTTTTGAAATTGATTTTTGTTTGGCATTAGTAGCTAGGATAAATAATAAAGAAAAACAGCAGTTTTAGAGGTGGATTTTGAGTTTAGATATGTGCATTTTGAGCTTGAGAGGTATGTTTTATAAATAAATGCAGATGTTGAATAGGCAGTTAATATATTTTTTTAAAGTGGCAAAGTTGTGAAATTTAATGGAATTACCTATAAAGTGACAGAAAGTGAAGAGGGCACATACCATTGAAAGCACTGAAAAAATCAAGTGAAAACTATTAAGCTATGCTATATCAGCGCACAACTATGCCAAGATGAAGCCATTATTCTCTAAAACTGACACTCATTTTTAAAATAGAAAAAACAATAAGCACAGGTGGAATAACCAATATATAAGGGCTAAATGCTACAGTCAGGCAGAAGGAAATCAAGAGTGTAATGTTATGGAAGACAGAGAAGAAGTGCTTTCCAGAAAGAAAAAAATGACCAATTTTGTCACATTATTCTCAAGCAAGAATCAAGTAAAATTAAAATGAGCAAATGCCAGAAATATCCTTCTTACTGAACAACTAAGGAAATTGGTGATATTATTAGAAATTGTTTCACTGAAATTTTAGGGGCAAAGGAAGAGAGAGGGAAAGAACTCAGGCAGAATGGAGTAAATTAGGATGAAAATGGAGAAACAAGCACAGAGAAAGGTAGATTATCAATGTAGATAACTCCTTGGAAAGAATGAGTACAGGACATAGATAAGGCAATAGCTAAGACAGAAATTGGGATGCAGCGAGGTGACCTTGTTGAGAGATAAAAGCATGTTAAAGGAATGAAGGCATAATACAAGAGAAGGAGAAATTAAAGATATGTGAAATAGGCCAGGTATTTAACTCAGTGGCTCTTCTGCCTGCCTCAAAAGCACAAGGTCTTAAAGTCAATAACTAGTACCAAAACAAACAAACAAACAAAAAATATATATGTATGTATATATATATACACATGTATGTATATATATAATAAAAGACATATCGAGAAATAAGCGATGAAATTCAGAGTGCTGTAAAGTGAGTATAAGTCAGAGGATACTAAACAGAAGAGTTAGTAAAGATAGTGCTTGATAGAAGCTCAGGTAAATTGAAAAGATGGGAAAATAAGATAAAGTTAATGAGTAAGAAGGAAAAAAAATGAAAACAGAAAGACCCCAATAAAACTAACAATACATATGGTTCATGTAATTAAGAACCAGTTTCTAAAGAATGTTCTATTTTATTATAGCATATTCTATGCCTGATACCCATGCCAAACTTCCAAGTTATCACACAACTAGATGTCTTCCTAAGGTTATTGGAGGGACACATTTTCTTCCTATACAATTATGGTACTGCTGTCCTACCCCTGTATTCCCATAATAAATTGCTATAATGTAGTCTACATGACTACATTATAAGGCCCTAGAGCATTTCTTTATTCTCCATTCAAGACTAATAAAGATATTTAAATATAAGAATACTAAATAATTTCAGTGGAAGGAGTTGAGATTTTCTATTTGTTATCTTAATTACTATGTAGGATATAATCAAAATATATGGTGAATGTTTAAATTTAAAAAAATGTTAGAGTAATGGACGCATTGAAATTAATTCCCCTCAAAATATCCCCTCATCTTCAAACATACTTATCCCATGCTTCTTTGCCATTTTCTGCAAAGGTTCTGGAAGTCCTCTTTCAGAAGAGTCTTTGGTTGTTCTGTTTTTGCCTCAATGTCCTGAATCAACTCAAAACGTTGACCTTTCATGGTTATTTTGAATTTGAGGAAGAGCCAAAAGTTCCAAGGTGCCACATCCAGGGAGTAGGCTCAATAAAAAGAAACCGTAATGTTTTTACTAGCCTTCCTTTCCATCAGATGGCACATGCTAGCAGCATTCACTGTATTTTTTAAATCATAATTCATAAAGACATTCACAAAACACAGCTTCCTAGTGAGGGGGAGTAATGACAATGTGTCTTTTGCTGTAATAAAATTTTAAACATTCGTGGTATATTTTAATCACGGCTCATATTGTACGTCTGAGATTTGCTACCATCCCATCTTCTGAATTCAGGCATAATGTCTAAAGGGTATAAGATTGCAAAGTGCTGCAATGTTGCCCCTTGTGCAAACCATCTCACTCAATACAAATTCAGTGCATTGAGCCAGCCGGTTATACCTCCCGGCTACACTTGCAACACTGGAGAATGACTTTGAAAATTTATTTTACAGCATTAACATATAAATCCTTCATTAAAAATATTAACTGTTCAAGAAAAATAGAACATACCTTTATGAATAAATTATTACTTATCAATAAAATGTTAATTGAACAAAGGCATTATTCTAAAATATGTCCTTCAAATTTTCTTTATGTTCTTTTTGGTATTCACTTATATTTTCTTTTATTTAATAACAGCACACTAAATATTACATCTTATTTCAATTTTCATTCTTTAACAAAATTATTCCCTGTTGCTGTACAGTCTTTATATTTATCACTTTTAATAATTGCATAAAATGTCCATGGGATGATGCATTTTAATTTACTCAGCCATTTCCCTTTTGTTTGACATTTAGTTTATTTCTATTTTTTCTCATTATAATAGTTTAATGAACACCTTTGGGAATATAGTTTTTATTTATTTTGGATTGTTTCCTTAGGACATTCACCTATTACTGGCATTACTAGGTCACATAAAAGTTTATATGCTGCTTTTTAAAAGGTTGTATAATGTCATAATATCCGTGGTTCGGATTCATCTCAACTTTGCCAGCCTCAGCTATAAAATATTTTTTCTTAGTTTAATATGCATAAATTGAAAATTCTGTTTAAATTTGAGTGGGATTGAGAGTTACATGAAATTAATGTTAATAATCCTGCAAACTTTGAGTACTATGATTTACCCATTCACAGTCTTGTTATATCAATTATATCTCACCAATGTGTTTGAATCTTTTTGGAAGACTTTAATATATTATAATTTGATCCATATATTTCCCAGTCCAGACATTTTTGTTTAATACTTTTTAGTATACATAACTCCACATACAGTATTTATTACAGTTATATCAAATATCTACTTACAGCCCTATTTCAGAATATGTGAGTTGTTATGACTATTGGCATTACAGCTACAGGGAAATTAATCTGAAGCCTAACTCTGCCTAATTATCCTATCGATGACTTATATCTCTGAGTTTCCTCATCTGGGTATAAGAATAACTACAGTGTGATAATTGTATGGGCACTAAATATAAAGTACTTAAGCTTTGAATTTAATAAAGCTTTGCCGGTTTAGGTCATATGCCATGGCAACTTTATCTTATTTTTATCATATTCTTATGGATTACTTGAACTGACAGTATTTGGATGATTCAGAGCAGAAATAAAATATAAAAAATATCAAAATAAAATCTCTAGAAAGGATATTGGTCAAACATATTTTTATCCAAGTTTGTTTCACCTCAACATGCTAGAGCTGAGATCATTGTTCATAGATATGATTTTTTATGCCACATTATTCTAGTTATTTCTACAATTTATTAAGCAGGTATCTCATTTCATCCAGTGGATTTCATCTATGCATAGGTAACTTGTATGTACATAGCAGTGCTGCTCATCATATTGGTTAATTCTTCACACTGATCTTGGGGCCATATGAAATTTCTTACATTGAATCATATTCTAATAACAAGATGCATATGTATATAGTACAATTCTCAAAACCATCTTACAAGCATCCAATTTACCTTGGATTAATAAACATTGCCTGATTCAACTCATACACATTGGACTACAGTGATCAACTGCTGTGCTGCTCTCTTCTCACCTCTACTAAAATGATCTTAGCAGCAGACGTTTTCGTACTCTAGTTGTGATTTTTGGAACATCGCTACTCTCACATTTGAAAAATTTGAAAAGGAAGGTTATATTAACTTCAAACATGTGAGTAATACTGATCAGATGACAGAATCTTAAACGTATAGGTAAGAATACTAAGAATCCAGGGCATTAAGTGACATTCTGTGTGGTCACATGAATACAAGGTGAAATAACTAACCCTAAAAAGCAGGTATCTAACCATCAGCTTTGTTCCTATCTCTCATGTCTTTCATTCTTGTGTTTAGTATGAATGCCACGATAGAGGCATTCTGGATTCTAAGAATTAAAATAAAGTAGTTAATTTCATTGAGAAGCTTGCCAAGGCACTGTATATAAAAATACTAAAGCAAAATGAATAAACTGGAGAATTTGTATTTTTAATATTTACTTATTTCATGTATGCTGTTTTTTCTTAAGAGAAAAAAATAAGGCTAGTGAACAACCATAAAAATGTGTTTTAGGGAAATAAAGGACACCTACAAAGCTTTCGTTCTAACTCTACCATGTACTGTGAAATTCTTGGTCTGTAGAAATAAAGAGCCAGAGGAAAACATGGATGTAGTAAATTTAGAATGAGGGCAGTTAACTCCATAAGGCAAAGGACTATTGATTACTCTCCAGAATAAGAAAATTTAGGGATGAAAAGCAGTGAATGAATTGATTGAGATCATCGTCAGACCTACCTTTTAATCAGTTTCTAAGTGCAAGTGTGATCTGTTGTCCTGCTAAGTGTGATCCAGTTTTCAAATCTGTTGGTGCTGTGAGTTTCAGTGAAGGCAGTGCTGACATTTATGGGAACATCAAGTACCTTATAAATAATCAGACTTTAATTCTGAGGTTAAGTTTTATTGTAGTTTACTTTCAAATACAGAGGTTCCCCAAATCAGGGTCATGCATTGCATTCCCTTGTGGCCAACAAATTTGTCTTTATTGCCCCAGCAACATGATGCAACTCTACCCAGGCACCTGTTTTACAAAAGTTGATGATCGTCAAACAAGTAAGTTCAATGTGTATAGGCATCTAAAGACAACGGATAGAGTTCAAACAATAAAAGGACTATAGTAGTCTACATTTCTCCCATAAAATATTGCCAATATTTAAATAAAAAACCTATACACTTTTTTCTTTCAAGAAAAATGTTGAATGCAGAATAATTAAATTTAAAAGTACAAGTTATCAATATCTTCTTTATTCTTTGTTACTTTAGGTGAGCTTTTTACCATAAAATTTATAATTTTCTTTTATTTCACCTTTGCATTTGAAAGACAGCACATTACCTGGTCTTGGCATGTAAAGACTCAGCATCAGTTGATATTATTAGGCAATGTTACATATTAAATAACATGTATTAGAGGTGACTGGTTCGTTATTCTGTGGCTAGCCAGGCTCCAGGTTATGTTTCCTTATACTTTCTCAGATCAATTGAATTGCCCTGGATCTATGAGTATAAGAAGAGATTACTGGACCCACTCTGCTCAGGAAACCGATCTGAATTTTGGATTTGGTTTGGGGCAGCATATGCCCCAAAGATTAGAACAAATTATCTTTAGTGTTTTCCATGGACTTCTTAAAACCAGAAACACATGAATATTTTAAAGTCAGATTTCTGCGTTCACCTTAGACTGACTGAGTCAAAGACTGTTTTAGTGGATGACAAGAACCTGATCTCAATACCCTCCCTACCTACCACTTGTTCCCTCTGCTCCTGCATCTCTCAGTGTGTGACTCTTACAATTATGTCCCCACTAGAGAGTCAGGCAGAGTAGCTTCTTTTCCTCTGTTTGGCTCTCTTATCTCCAAATTTCTAACAAGTGGTTCTTAGGCCACGGTTCATCTGTCATCTCCATGGAGCAAACTTCCCAAGCTAAAGTGACACCTCAGCCTCATGGTTACATTTCCATCTCATCAGTATGTTTTATATCCATCAACATATTTAGCAATGTGGGATAGAATTTGTTTAATATTTAGTGTCTTCTCTTTTTACAAAATTAAAATGGCTAGCATAGTGACTCTGTTCTGCCTCACTCACCTACGTGTTTGTAGAAGGTGCTCAAATAAATACTTGTGAAATAACTGAATCTTTAACAAAAATTCAGGTGACTATCACATACCTTCAAATGTGACACCATTGTGCTGGAGGGTATCTCAGAAGTGCCATATATTTCTCAATTAAAAACAAAACAATGCTTTCAGATCTGGGTCAGTGGTTCTTCTCAGAGGCAAGTCAAATGGAACAGAAACCTCTAGGTCACTCATGTTCCTTTGTTAAATTCTGCAGCTTGGTGCAAACACACTGAGCTGCAATCAGGACACTGACTTTGTGTCCAAATTCTGTTTCTTTACTGTGTCTTTGTTGGATCAGAAAACCCAAAGACTGTATGGGGATACCTCAAAGAGCTTGGACTGGAGGTTCCATTTGACCCAGCCATCCCTCTGCTGGGTATCTTTCCAAAAGAACTAAAAGAATCATATCACAGTGATGTATGTGCACCCATGTTTATAGCGGCACCGTTTGTAATAGCTATCAGTTGGAAACTGGATAAAGAAGATGTGGTTTTTCTATAAAATGGAATATTACTTAGCCATAAAGAACGAGAAAATAGATTCATTCATAGGAAAGTGGATACATATTGAAGATATACTCCTAAGTGAAATAAATAAGTCACACATGTGTAAATACTGAATAGTTTCTCTGGTGTGAATAATCTGCAACAATACAGAAGATCCTAATAAGATTACTGACATTGAGAAATGGGAAGGAAGGGGCTAAAGGTGTAGGGAAGGTGGGATGGGTAGGGGAAAGGTAATAAGGGAAAAGAAAAAAATGTGATATAATGAAAAGATGGAAATAAAGTGTTTGTAGATGGGGAGGGGAGGAGGGGGAGGAGGTGGTGAAGGGAGGGCAGGGTCAAGGGGAAAAATGAGAATCAAGACTTGTCATGTAGAGGTACAAGATCCCAACAATGAATGTAACTGTACTGTATCCCTAAAATGTACCAATAAACTCAATTAAAGCTGAAAAAATCCCAAAGACTGTCTTTACTAAGATGCTTTACCTCTGAGGGGCTAAATTTCTCTGTGGCTAAAACTAGAAATGAAACTAGGTTAGTATTTCCCATACTAGCTTCTTTAAACGCTAATCCATTAAGACCTAAATAATGATTCAGTAAAAACAATACAAGAAAGCTTACATTGTCAAACATGTAGGAAATTCATATTACTGTACCTCTTTTGGTGATTTACAATATATATTTCCAGTTTTAAAGTACTGAAAATCTACTAGGAAATTATCTCTTTATTTAACTCAGCAAACTTATTTGACCAGGGTATTCATGTTACTCTGTAAATACTGTGAACCATAAAATCCAGTGTGAGAATTGCTGGACTAGATGATGATAAATCTATCTTCTAGTAGACCAAAATTGTCTGGTGCTATAATTTAAGGGTGCCTGCCATCTATTCTAGAAGCTCTGTGAGGCTAATGGAGCTTTCTTCATACTGAAATCACTTGTCAGCACCCACAAGACGTGGATGAGCTCTGACGTTTTATATCAGAGAAAGTTCCCACCATCTTCCCACTCCATCTAGATGAATACTGAGTCTAAGAAACTACTAGAAGCATTTAGATCAGATAATATATGTATCTGTTTACAAAATTGAAGCTGCTAGCCCAGTGCCTTTCTTTATTTTTTTTTACCTTGTTCACTGTTGTATTTGTAGAGGGCACTGTAATAAATATTTATGGAATAAGTAACTAAACTGTTAAACAAAAATTCAGATGACTTATCACATACCCTCAAAATTGACACCATTAGTTCAAGCCAGAGAATCTTTGTCTTGGTGGTAAGAACCAATTTTTGTCCCAGGTCAACCAGATCAACCAAGAGCTTTTTAATTTTGTTTATAGAATAATCCATTGAAAAAGAAAATTAATGTAAAGGAATCCATTTTACTGTCTCTGGAACAATATTACCTAATACAAAAGATAACTGAAATGATTCTGCTGTTCTAAAAAAAATCCATCTAGTTGGGATGAGGTCATCTTGTTGGGGTGATGGGGAATCCTTGAACCAACAGGACTGGTTCTCTTATGAAAAGAGGGAAATTTGGACAAAAAGACAAAAATGTAGAGATAAAATGATGTGAAGAGAGCCAGGAAGAGGAGTGCTAATAATAAGCCAATGAAAGAAGTCTCTGATGGACTGTTCCTTCAAAGTACTCAGAAGAAACAAGTGCTGCTGACCCATACTTGATTTTGCACTACCAACCTCTACAAACGTGAAGTAATATATTTTACTTCTTTAGGTCCCCCAGTTTGTGGTATTTTGTTTCAGCAGCTCCACCAAACTAATTCAGGATCTGTGTTGAAATCAGGTCTCTGGATTCTCTACAGACAGATGAATTGTCAAATGAATTCCTCCTCCCTACTCTATAAGTGGCCTTTGAGAGTGACAGAGTAGGCCAACAAGCAATCTACAGACTGCCTTGTTTGCTTCTTGTACCCTGGAATAGCTGGTTTACTTCTCAAGTCTTAGAGGAGAACCTTTAATGACATTTTGGTGAATCCTCCTTTACTCTACTGTATATTTTACTTCGGCCATAATAAACAAAGATTGGAAAAAATTACAAATATTTGGAAAGATAAAAGGCAATGAAATTACTTTGAAACCACTTTCTACATCCCTGTAAGGTTGACCAAACAACATTCTGGGCAAAACTGTCTAGATTTTTAAAGTGGATGTTAGAAGCAGGTAATATAGAAAATTGAAGTGAATCTTCCCTGAAATTACTGCTCCCATTACCTCTGTTCTTTGAGGATTGGCCTAATGCAATTTATACCTCTTCAGCCTAAGAGTGAGAAGTCAGAGCTTGAAAATGGCACTTGTAACAAAGGAAAGAGCCAAATTGCTGTTGTCACTAATTACTTCAGACGTTACTTCAAACTGACTTTGGCCCTGTAATTGAGTCAAGAAATCCAAGTCTGAGGGGATTGACTGGGAGAATGCAACCAACGGCGAAAGTTAGGTCACCATTTGTATATTGCAGTTGGAAAAAGAATTCAGTGCCCACATCTAAGTTCTATTTAGCACTAATCTCAGTGTAAGTGGGTTGACAAAAATATTAGTGCTTGAACCCAAAGAGTGCGGAACGTTGCCGTCATTTCTTCTGCTTTCTCTTTATGGCTTCTCTGTGAAGCCAGCTCACCTTCGTCACCGTCGTCATCATCCCCTTCATTTTCTGCAGTTAGGTCTTGGGCGCCTGCCCCTGCTAAGGCTGGGTGGGCAAACGGCAACATCCAGACCTAGCTCTGCCCCGGCTATTTAGTACTGAAAACATGCTGCGCTATGATTCAGCTGGACTCAATGAGTGGTTTAATCTTTTGTATTTTTTCAAGAAGGAAACTTAACTTCCAAATTAATGACATTGTCCACTATAATCATGTTGTCATTATCAAATATCCCAAAAGCTTTTTCTAATCAATGCCAATGGTTTAAAGGGTATTTTCATGGGTTTTTTGTTTTGTTTTTTTTTGTTTCTTTTTGTTTCTTTGGTACGGGGGATTGAACTCAGGGCCTTGCGCTTGCAAGGCAGGCCACCCAACCACTGAGCTAAATCCCCGGCCCTGAATTTCTTATATTATTTACAAATATATAATTGATTTAGGGCCACCAATACTGGAGTAATCACAAATGTGACTATAAAATATACTCTGTCTGGTCTGATAGATCTAGTTAGGGGGTTGGATCCTAACTTCCTCCACTTTCTGTCTTTCTGTAACATAAGACCTACAAACAATGGTAGGATCCAGTTTAAGTGGGCTTTCACTCTGGGGATACAGGTTACTTGTGGGTTGAGGAGAAAGTTATTTTCTCAAAGCAGATGAAGATGTAAAAGCTCTCCATTCTCTCCCTACCGTGTTAATGTCATCGTCAGCCTTCCGTAGCCTATTGTGCTACCTTTGGGCTCATCATCACTGCTGTCTTTAGCTAATTCCCGAATGTGGAAAGAAAAGGAACAGTGTTCTCACACCTTAACCGGAAAAGCCACGGTGGGAGGCTCTCACCTTCTTAGCACAAGGGTGCCTGTCACGATTTAAAGAACATGAACGCTTATCCCAGCATTAATGATGCTTCCTGCAAGCAGACTTCTCCAGGAAGAAGTTAAGCATCTCTCTTGTGTCTTCTTTGTTTCTGATCAACTTTACTGCATTATACTTCCCCATAATTCTGTTCTAAAAGTTTCTTTTCCCTGAATAATTCTTATCTACTATGTTCTTCAATGAACTGACTAATGTTGTATCAATTTTCCCATTATCTAAATGCCTCTTTTTTCCTTGTCTTAGAAGAGTACTGCTGTTCTCTCCTAAACACCACATTCCTACTTGCCATCCTTGTGATATTATGTAATCATCTCTCTCTCTATCTCTGTTGCTCAGCCTTTCTTTTTTCTCATTTAGAAGAATGGGGGAAAGATAAGTTAAGAGAGAGAGAGAGACCAGCTAGCCGATGGCCACATTTTCATGAGGTGGTACTTAATTAAGTCAAGTCGCCAGGCTTTGGCACAGCTAACTTTCTTCATTCACCTCACTTATAGCTTGTCACTCATTAGCTAACCCCAGGAAGCTAAATATGTGAGGGAGATGTTATCTTAGAAAGAGAAACATAGCAGTCCATTCACAGATAAAGAAACGTCAGCATGGCTTCTCTGTTTCCTACTGTTGTATTCATCTACATGGGAAATCACATGCTTGAACTCAAAACAACCCTTCGGTTTTTCTTTAGAAATGATCTTGAGCTAAGGGAGCTTTAAAAACTCCAGTCCACTATAAAAATGCTTAACAAAAAGATCATAACATTTCAAGTCTGTTTCTAAAATTCTTTCTCCCATGGGCAACCCTTGAACAGAAAAGTCAGGGTCTATTTTATTACTTATACCTCTGTGAATGAACAGTCACTTAAAATTGATACATTCTGTTTTTAATTATAGTGGTTCACTGTGTCAAGGTGCATTCCAATCTATCTCTCATCAGTAATTTTGGAGTACTTTATATATCTCTAACCTCACCTAAGCTAATGGCTAGAATGTGTTCAGCCAGAAGTAACAGAGAATCGCATTAAGGCTGGCTTAAACCATACGGATACTTTGAAGTCTCAGGGTTTTCCACATCAGGACAGATGCAGCAAGCTCAATTATGCAATTAAAATTCTTCTCATTCTTCCTTTTACCCTTGCTCAATGTTTTGGCTTTGGGTCTTAGGGTTCTTACAGCTTGGTAACCTCATAGAACAGTACACAAAACAAGAAGAGAGGAGAGGCGGGAAAGGTCTCTCTCATCAGAATTATTGCTGCCCACTACCTTGCCCAAGCCCCAACCCTGCCAACTTTTATCATCTTTCAGTAGACCTGGCTCAGCAGTTCATTTCCAGATATATTATTCACATAGAAGAAGTGAGTTGGCATCAATGGCTTAAAATAATCATGATTCATCCTTAGCACCTGGGAACATTATCCTGAGTAGGGATGCAGGATAAGTTTCTTAGCAAGTAAGAGGCCATAATGGCTATTAAATAGTTAATCACCAGTGCCTCCCACACCACAACCCTGTGGGGTGATTACACAGTTGAACCATTAGGGAAATAGAATTTCATTTCCAAGTGCTTAAGGTGCTAGAAAACCTCACAATTTTCCTCATGCATGTACTGCTTTTATTACTTGTCTCTACTTCATCTAGACATTTGATTTTTACTCTCCCTATTTTGGGTGAAAATAAAACAGGATAAGTCAACAGAAACTATATAAAGATGGATTTTGTTCAATGCAAACATACTAAAGGTTGCAAATGGTTTGAAAACTCTTACAAAAAATGTTATATATTATATATTTTGCATAGTAATTCTAGTTTAAAGTTTTCTATCACCTTCAAGTTTCATGTTTTGGAGGGACTTCATCTATTTTGTATATTACTTGGTGCAACTATACCTAAAAATTGTTTATTCTCTCAGCAACTTGATTATTTCACATAAGAATGGCAGGTCAAGCTGCATGTGCCTTCTTAAGATAATGTCATTGTAATTTAGAGAGAAAATTAGTAAACAACTCACAGATGTTTTGGTATGAAATGTGCAGTTATGAATATTCATAAATACTTTATCTCAATAAAATATTATTTTTATTTTAAAAACGGTAGTGGCAATAGAATATATAAATGGTTTGCTTTTTTGTCTTAGTTGTTTATTTAAAATGTTTTTCTGGGCATATAATTATTTTTTAGTAGATTGTTCAAAAAGACTTAAATAGAATTTGCAAATGATGCAAACATCGCCTCTTCGTTTGATACAAGATACAAAGATTTCCAGTATATCTGCTACCCTGCCCTCCACAGGCGTAGCCTTCTCTCTTGTAAGCTTCATCCACCTGAAGGTACATTTGTTCCGGCTGAAGGCCCTGACTGACACATCATTACCACCCGAAATCCACAGTTTACCCCAGGGTTCCCTCTTCCTGCCAGTCCTTCTGTAGGTTGGAGCAAATGTATAATCCCATGCATTCAGTCTTTGAAAATGGCCCAATTTAGTTTCACTATCAAAAAATCTTCTGTACTTTAGCTGTTTATCCTCTCCTTGGTATTGGTTTTTGAAATGTTAATAAACCTTAATCATTGATATAATCTAATAGAAAATCCCTTTTAAATTAATAAAGATATATTTTACTCATGTGCATTGTATGTGACTCAATATGCTAAATGTAATAGGAATGGATTTATTATTAAAACGTTGTGTGCCAAGTTCCATAATTCACTGAAACCCTCTAGAGCAGAACTATGCAATCTAACTTTCTTCAATGATAGAAACGATCTGTGTTTGCCCCTGTGAAAGCAATGACCCCAGTCACCTTTGTCTATTGAATTCTTGATATGATGTTAGTGTAGTTGGCAATTTTAATTCTTAATTTAATGAAACTTAATTTAAAATTAGATAGCGACATCTGGATACCGCTAGATTATGGAAATCATAGCTCTAGAAGGAAATATAAATTAGGAGGAAGAATTTCTACTTTTGTAACTTTATTGAATGGCCCTGTGCACTCCCTTTTAGTTAGGAGATAGTCTCTAGCTCAGTAGTCTTCTCACTGCAGGACACAGGAGATGGACTTTGAGAATCAATTTTACAAAGATCCTCTACTGGAGATACCTGGTTATTGGGATCCAAATAAAGCCGAGGATCAAATGATTTTGATACAAAAGCTCTGAGATATGAATTTTGACAAACACTGCTTTAGCATCTACCTATATCCTTTCCGCTGCCTGTTCATAAGACAATGCCAGTAGCTACTCTCTCTAGAATTATGACTTTTAAACATTTTTTGTCTTTTCCCAACAACTTATAATAAAAAATAAATGTATGCACATACATACATACATATATAGCCATAAGTAAATGTGTACACATGTGTAAATATACGCTAGTAATAAATACATACACATATTTTATATGATCTCTGATCTTTTAAATTATATTCTGTTCTATTTTATTTTTAAAAATTTGGTAGTGACTCACTAAATTGGTTCATGACTCAACAATATGTAGGATTCAATTTTGAAAGCATTCTGTTGTGTAGTCATGATTCGGGCCTGCAGCTGCTCACAGGACCTCAGGGCAAGGGCTCAGAGAGAAGAGTAGGAAAAGCTTGTTTTGTTCCATCTTGCACCAAGATGTGGATACCACTCCTACCTCCATGACTAAGAAATTTCAAATTTGACAAATGCGCCAAAAGCTGATTTTTTTCTTTTAAATGGTTCAAGAATAAAGTGCTTATTTGTGGTCTGTCATAAGAATAAAACATAAATGTCCCATGGAATAATTATTTTTAACACAAAACATGGGTTTATCTTTTAAAATGTGATGTTGAATTTGCCTAAAAATAGTTACCGCGGTGATTTTTTTAGTGTTGAAAGATAAATTGAGTAGTTTAAATGCATTCTCATGTCATGTTATTTTAAAATGCATTTCATTTCTATAGACCCAAAAAAGACAATGCAATATTAAAAGCACGCATATAACCTATAATTCTGCTCATTATATGAGCTTAAATATTATAAATCTGCATGCCAAATAATACAGTAATATCTCTGCTTGCTTGCTGAAAAATAGCTAGGAAGAGATTTTTGTTTACAATAGTGTTAGGTTTTTGTTTTTCTCCTGATGGATAGATCTTAATTTTACCAATGTGGGTTACAAATATGAAGCAATTAAAATTAATGATTGTGTGGCATAATAGGACAAGAGGCTATTCAATCCCTGGAGAATAAATGGTTCCTCATTATCATTTACTATCCTCCTGATGTTTGTTAAAATATGTAAATACATAGATGAGGAACACCTTACAGGCAGCATTATTTTTTAACACATTTAATGCTCTCATAATGAGTGGCCTTTAAAAGTTGGAAATCTGTTTTCAGTGATATAATATTTTAGCAGAAATGTCTTAAATGTGTCATGGGAACATGGAAGCTAACCTAAAGATCAATGCTCCGTAGGTTTCTTGTATGTGGCCATAGAAATTCACTGATTTGGTTAATTTCATGTTGCTCTTTGTTGTTCGTAGATTTGCCAGGTATGCACTAAATGGCCCCGTCAGTGCTTAATGTAACTGTCAAAAATGTCACGTTCAATGTGGACATAGCCCCTGTTCTCCTTATCACAGAGCAAGCACAAGTTATCACAGCATGAAATAAATCGAGCTATGCGTGGTCAGGTCAAGTGTTAAGAATGCTATGGTAGCTTTTGTTTTTAGATGGAGTTGCAGGTACTAGATATGTTAAATTTCTCTTGGATACTTTGGCCTTATTCAAAACAGAAGACAGATAGATGATAAATATATAGGTAGATAGAGAGGTAGAAGATGATGATGATGATGATGAAAATAGATAAATAGATAGATTGATTGATTTCAGCAGCCAAGTAAGAATAGTTCAGCTCATCCATTTAATAGTTTAACAATGGAATACACACACACACACACACACACACACACACATATATGCTTGCACTTGATATGTACACATGCATATGGCAAATCCGCTTAAGGCAAACCAACTTAAGGAGAATATTATAGGTAAATATTTAAAGCTAATCAATGTGAGTGAATTTCCATGAAGGATTTTGAACACTTAAATTTTATGGAAAAATAAAATAGAAAATATATTCATGGATTTCGTATCTCATTTAAAAGTAGTGAAATATAAAGACTACCACTAGATATTTCTTAGCGAGATTTTCTTGTGTGAAAATTATTTTAACTTTGAAAAAAGCCAAAAAGCCTGATTAGTAATACATTAACTCTATTTTAAAAATCCATTAAAGTTTAGTTCTCTATTTTATATCTGATGTCAAAATTTTAAGCTCATGCATGATTCATGTCTCTCTTACAGTACAACATTTTATTTAGCAAAGATCCAGTGAAAATTAGTGACAGTATTAAGCCTTTATTTCTCTCTACTAGTGTAAAACTCATTGGCTTTAGGTTGGAACTGGAAACACATGCTTTGCCTAAAGGGAACTGAAATTTTTTGGTTTTAAATTCTAAAGAGTTTTTGGAACACCATGAGGACTTTACAAATGTCAAATAATTAAAGCAATACAAAGCAGAAAGAGGAGATGTTTGAAACTTTACCCTTGCAAATATGAAACATAGGCACATGGAAGAAAACATGGCCCTCCTCAGCTCCTGAGTTACATGATTCACATCCAGCTACATAAAGCAAGAATGATTGAATTTCTAAATGTTAATACCAAAAATCCAAGGAGAGTAAGCTAAAGTAAGTAAATGGCCATCCCAGTTCAATCAAAAATATCCAAGAAGCATCTCATTGTTCAAAATGCAGAGCGAGGACCTCCTGCTATGTGTGAGGAAGAAATTGGGAAAGGATTATTGTCAATTTATTAGACAATCCATGAATGGTAGGCTCTTTAATGTTTTGTTTTTAATCATAACAATAACTTTAGTGCATTTCAAAATAGTAATAAATTTTCATTTAATACCCAGTAAGAATCGAGTATCCATCTAAGCATTACTTGCATGTTCTCTTTTCTTTTTAATTGAAGATAAAATACAGAAGCATGTATGATTTCAAGAATTTTATGTAGATTTTCAGGGCTCATACACTCTAGACTTCACTTAGAGCTCCTTGTCAAATGAAATATAGCAATAATAGTGTTACAGAGCTCTTATTTGGTTCCTAGCACTAAACTAAGATTTGTGTTTCTTGATCATGATCCCATGAGGATGGTGATATCTTCAAACACATTTTTACTCACAAAATCTGAGGTGCGGAGAGTTTAAATAAGTTGTCGATGGTTCCAGGTTGTTTTACCTTAATAGTTGCTTCCCATAGCCCTACTACCCCAGACCTTAAAGGATTCGTATCTAATCAGCCATTTAATGAAAGAAAGAGGACTTTAAGAAAAGCAACATAGGAGAACTTAGAGCATAGGGCACCTCTAACAGGTGCAGGGCTAGAACTGTGATATACAATTAGTTTAATATTGTTATTATTGGGGCTGGGGATTTAGCTCAGTGGTTCTGCCGCCTGCCTTGCAAGCTCAAAGTTCCAAATTCAATCCCTGGTACCATAAATAAATAAATGAATAAATGAATAAATAAATAAATATGTTGTTATGATTGAACAGGATTTGGCCAACATCTCATTCATCACCCACACAATGACAGCTAACATCACTGTGGATGGTAGAATGTTACAGTCCATATGGACTTCTTGGTGGACTTGAGATTAGCTAAGGTTTTTTTCCTCTGGTCAAGCATCGTTGTCTGTAGAAACTCCTGGTGAGTACTCTTGCTACACTCAGTTAACAGAGGAGGAAAGTGAAGCCCAACAAAGATACATATTTTTCTGAGTTAACTTTGAGAAGGGTCATGGGTAGGTTTTATGTTCTGCACAACCTGACTCAATGCATTAAATCTCTTCATCACATCAAGTGATATTTCATTTTCCAGGTTCTCCACTGCCATGTTACTTTTCAAATCAAACTATTCTATTTCACGGGTACCTTTCCCATTCATAGGGAATTTAGCCAAGCTTATGCTCCACTGTTGGAATTTCTGGAGAAAATTTCCTTCTGATTTTAGTATTTGGAGAAATTATTGTTATGATTTCTTTTCAACAGGTGAGTTGCTAACATATATTAAGAAGAAGTAGTAAAGTGGAACCTCACTGTCATGCTTCACTTGGTTATATGTTTCAAAATATGACACTTTTATCTCTTCCTCGCCCAGTAGTAATTTATCTACTTATAATCCAGAGGTTTCAGAATCTCCAGATTATTAATGTGCTGAGAATTTAGTCTACAAATACTACTTTATTCTCATGAAGGAGCCACTGCCTGTTCTACCTGTTTTGGTCCCTCTGGAACCAGCAGTCATACTGATTCCAGTTGTCCAAAAGCTCCCAATCTCAGAGGTATTTCTGTGATTCTGGATTTTGGAAAAAGATGAGACCACCATTCAGTAACATGGACCTTCCTCTTGATGCTAAACACTATGGCTTGAATCGGAAAGCATAATATAGTATTAAATGTCATTTGCAAACAGTTCCATCAGCTGCTGATCTCAGCTCCTCAACTCCTATAGCAGTTGGACACACCAATAAAGGAAACATACATCTATAAATGTCAGCGAAATTTGTCTGGAATCTAGCAGGCTTTTTCCAGACTTAGAAACTTTCTTATGGGAGGCATATCTTCAGAAGTGTGATACAGCTCTGAATTCTGCAAAAAATAACTTCCTAGTTACCTGACAGAGCAGTTGAGCTCCCTAGAGCTACAATTGACTAGTCATATCCATTTCCAAAATGGTGACTTTTCTTAATAGAAGATCTCTTCGGCGATTTTCCCAGAACACAAGAACAACCTGCCCCAAAAAGAATTACAAGAAGTTTTCAAGAAAGCATTCTAGCAAAAAGGTTTTGAAAATCCTAGAACTGAATTGCACTTGAAGTATTTGATCATATAACATTACAGAATTCTAAAAGATGATTTTACCTTTGATACTTCTGAGTCCATGTTGTATAAGCCAGAAATACAATTTCAACTGTATTTCTTGTAATAATGAAACCTACACTCAGAGTAATATGGTACAAATATAGGAGTTTCATAGTATATATTTGAAAAAGAGTTTTTAAATCATTGAGAAAAATATAATTTCTTTAAAATTAAAGATAGAGGATAGCTTTATTCTCCTACTACCACTTTGTTTTGCTAATATCCTTATAATATTTTGAGAACTTATCTCTTCATTTGCCTTTAGACTCGTTATAAGATAATAAGATCAATTTTATTCCTAGTTATACTTTTTTTTTGCCAAAAGGTGGTATTGCCCAAGGTGATCACTATTTTATTCACAGAAGTGCTTCAGTTGACATTTAACTGATTCCAAAGAGCTAAATCCACCCTTGAAGAATGAATACACATTGCTAATAAGCACATAGGACAACGCATTTCAAAGTACAAGAGCATTTCCAAAAGAAGAGTAAAAATAATGTGGAAATTGCCTGAATTTTTGGAATAAATAATTTGAGGAAAATTACAGAAAATTTATTTTCTGATATGGCTATATCTTTTAGAAACACATTAAGGCAAAGAAATCACAATCAAGAGTTACATGGAAACTTTAAACATTTTATTGTACCTAAACATGTACATATCATTGGATAAATTTTTGGATGTAAGACAAAAGATTTTACTTTGTGATTTGGCCTATTGATGGAAATTCTCATCATTTGTTTTCTCATCAATAATACCCAGAGTATCCATTTCCAGTTTCTGTTCCTTTATGATAGGATAAAATCTCAAAGAAAATTGCTCATTAATAATTTTAGTTTCAATTGTACCCCCGCATCTAACTTATAGTAACTTGTAATTTTTCATGACATTCAACTGAGTTTTCATAACAATAACTATTAATATTTATTTTAATCTCTATGCAAAATAATTGCTTTATGTACATGGACAAATTCAGCTAGTACAATTTTCAGAAAAATTTTGGAAAGAAGACATCTCTACTTCTAAAGCAAAAATGAGTGAATCAAGGAGCATTTTACCCTTCCTGAAATTTGGAGGCATTGGAAAGGAGTCAGAAGTAATGGAAAGCCTTGATTTAACCATGGAGCTGTTTAAGACAAGGTTAGTTAAGGAAGTGCTACTATGTTTACTAAAAAAGTGACCTGTGCATTTTACATAATATAATGCTAAGCTCTCCATGTGACCATCACATAAATGCAAGAACATCAAGGAAAGAAATATCCTGTTGTGAGGAGATGGGTAGATATAGAGTCATGAGGATAGGAGAATGAAATACTGGATGGTTTTAAGTAAATATGTGAGATGAAAAAGAAAGTGTAAGACTCACCCTGAGAGTCATAACTGTGGCAGCATGTGTACAAAGGAACCTGGCAGGTGTGCTCAGCAGTGAGTCAGAATTATAACATGCTAAGCAGGGGGATAGTGACCAGTTCTCTTTCCTTGGCTTCTTCTGAACCCCAGGGTATCTCAGGAACCTAGTCAAGGACCATATATTATATAACCTTTGATCTGGAACCCAAGCTTAGCACATACTTCCAGCAATCCCCACACACATTCATGTCATTTTCAGGCTTAAATTAAATATTTAATTATGCAAAGAATTCACCATCAAAAAAACTTTTGAAAAGCACTTCAATCTAATATCTTCCATGGAAGATCATAGGAGAACAGATGGGAGCAAAATTAAAATGGGTTTCAAATTCCCAAGCTAAAATTTTCTGGTTTATCCTCAAAGGTCAAGATAGGATAATTTGTACCAGATAGATAATAAGTGAAAAAGCCAGGTTTTAGAAAGCTTTATCTTTATTCAGATTGTAGTATGTGTCTGAAGGGGAAAATATAGGAACCAGAGAGCACTATTAAAAAAATTTATTAGAAAAGGTTAGGTGTGATATGACCATGAAAATTTTAGTTTTCAATAACAGACCTAACACAGAAATGCAATAGGTAGGAACATAAACATTAAGGTAGTACCAGAGTGGGAAAAAAGACAACCCTTAAAGAGTACACTAAATATAGTAAGACCCTATAAGTCTAGTATTCTCAGGAAGAAGCAAACAACTAAAGAGTCTATAAAGTAAAATACTTTGTGGGAGTGAAAAGCACAGTCCCCTCAGGTGAGAGGAAAACAGGTGTAAGTGTGTGTTCTGCTATCCACCAGTTTCCAGGGCTGGAAGCTGAACAATTTTTGTACTATCTGTGCATCTCTCAGTTTCAGTGTCTTCATCTTTAGAAGTATGTGTGAGTATATTTATTTTGAAAATGAAATGAAATAGATATCTGCACACGAAAGTTAACTGAGTGTCTGGCAAATAGAAAGTACTGGTTAATACGATGATTGTGGTGGTGGCAGGGAAATGTGGTGGTGATGGTACACAGCCGTGGTTCCCAATGGATTTTTACTTCTTTGAAGATGTGGCAATGTCTGGAGATAGGGGATGTGAAAATTTGGAAATAGCTACTGGTATGTACACCAGAGCTGCTGCTAAATATCTTAGTGTGCATAATGACTTCAAGAGCAAATAATGAACCAGTCCTCGATATCCATAGAGGTGCAGCTGAAAAATTCTGAGTTAAATAGGCAAGAAAATTCCACAGAAATAAAAATAAGATTGTCTCAAGTTAAAAAAACGGTTTAAGAAAATAGATTCTGGCAATAATCAAAGTAAAGAGAGTCTTGTGGAATAGGTACTTTTAATGCTAAGTGATCCTTAAATTATATTTTTGCTTAATGATCAGAAATCACTAATGACTGTGGTCAGTATATCTTAGAGACATCCAGGAATTGGTAATCTTTAACACTTCCCAGTTGGTTCTAATGGTGCTACAAATTGAGAACTGCTGGCCGAGATGACATAGCTAATAAATGGAAGGGCATGTGAAATTGTACTTCGAGTTTTATTCCCTAGGACCACATATATACTAAAGGCCACAGTGTATTTCTAGCGCAGTTCTCTGCCCAGTGAAGAAATGATACTACACCACCGTTTGGAAGATGCTTGGGAAAGAAAGGGAGGGAGATAGCCCAGCACACTGATCAGTGCTATATCAACTTTTCTCACTCAGGATTTAGGATCAGAGCGTATGTAGTTTATTTATGGCAAGTGGAATGTCTTTTTTTTTTTTCCTCGTTGAGTTTATTGGCACATTTTAGGTATACAGTACGGTTGCATTCATTATTGGGATCTTGTACCTTTACATGACAGGTCTTGGTTCTCATTTTTTTCCCCTTACCCCTGCCCTCCCTTGACCCCCTGCTCCCTTCCCTATTTACAAATACTATATTTCCATTTTGTCATTTTGTCATTTTTTTCTTTTCCCTTATTTCCTTTCCCCTACCCTTCCCACTTCCCTATACCTTTAAGCCCTTTTCTTCCTATTTCAAGACCCCCTGCTCCCTTCCCTATTTACAAATACTATATTTCCATTTTGTCATTTTGTCATTTTTTTCTTTTCCCTTATTTCCTTTCCCCTACCCTTCCCACTTCCCTATACCTTTAAGCCCTTTTCTTCCTATTTCACATTGTCAATTATACCATTAGCATCTTGTGTAGCGTTATAGAATGTCTTTTTTGGGGGGGTACCGGGGATTGAACTCGGGCAGGCCACCGAACCACTGAGCTAAATCCTCGGCCCTAGAATGTCTTTTATATAAGAGAATTGTGTAGTACTTGAAATAAAGTCTTCTAAGTAATCCATTTAATTACAAATTACTCATACATTAGTAACAGGATATAAAAGAACTATATAGATTACCTCACAGCTCTGTAGAAGAGAGTAGAATATAAAACCCAAGGGGACACAGGGAGGAGGGAGACTGAGTAGCAGCGAGTAGATGAAGAACAAGTTTCACACAGTGAGGAGGGGAAGGGAAGAACTCTAGAGACACAGGATAGCGGTGTCAGAAGGGCCATGGGCTTGCAAGGAAATAAAAGTTGAAAAGATTATGTCGTTGTTTTTGTTTTGTTTCGCTTTTCTTAGATAGAATAAAGGTAATTGTTTTCACTGAGTTTACTGGTACGTTTTAGGTCTACAGTGCCTGGTTATTTCATCCTTGGGATCTTGTACCTTTACATGATGTATCTTGGTTTTGTTTTCCCCCTTTCCCCTGCCCACCCTTCATCCCCTCACCCTCCCCTATTGACAAAGACCTTCTTTCCCCATTTTCCTTTTCTCATGGTCTCTTCCTTTCCCTTCTTTCCTTTCCCCTGCCCTTCCTGCTTCTCCTACTCCTTTAGCCCCTTTCTGCCTACTTCACATTATCAGTTACACCATTTGAATTTTATTTACACTTTTAGTTTTTCACACCAGAGAAACTGTTCAGAAGAGACTATGCTTTATTTCGTCTTTCCTTTTTTTGGAAATAGCTCTGCTTATTTCCCCTGAGTTACCTAGTGGGGGTTGTTTTAATGTTGTCGGTTGCAGAGGTGAGGCAGAGAGCTCCCTGTTTTGTTAGTCGTGGTGCACAGGCCGACAGCGTCACTGTCACCTGGACCTTGTCACGCGTGTGTCACTGGAGAGCTCTGGTGGATCTGGGCGCTGCACACTCATTGGAATTTGCTCTGAGGTTACGGAGCGCAGGTTGTTGTGGGCAGATACACCTTCCAGTCAAGTGATTTTGTGGCTTCTATTTCAGAGTCGAAATAACTTTAGCTTGGAAATGACTTTAAAAGATTTTATCTAGTAGATATATTTTCCTATAACAATACAAAGGAATCTTTTTTTTTAAATTCTAACATACCTCTTTAGGTAAATTAAATATAAAAATGAAATTTGTTCTTGATCAAGAAAATTGGATGGAAATTAGGCTCATAAAGGAAAATTAGAAGTTACCTATTTTATCCACACAGCCTAAATGATTAGGCTTCCCCCAGTTAAGATGATAAGAACTGTTATTCTTTTGCAACTGAGCGTACAAAATAACAGTAATTTTAATAAAACTTCATATTTTAGAAGTACTTATTTTATAGAATAAAAAATTGTATACTCTGCATTTAATGGGATTTATCAAATACAAATATGCTAAACAGTATTTAGTGTTTTTCATGGAATCTTACTGCTGGAATAGACTTCTTAGAGATCTAAAATTATTTACATCTAATTGTAGTACAATTACTGCCTTTGGACCTGTGGATGGGGTTTTATTTATCAGTGTTCCATAAAATACAGTCTTCAGAATTGAGTCAATTACTATATTCTCAAGCAATGATCACTTTCAACCATCTGGAAACTCTGCTTTGATTTGTAAAGCCTAGAGGTTTCTTTATCTTTGTTATTACCACATCTCTATCAACATTATTCAGATAGGGACGGGGATTTAGCTTAGTGGTTCTGCCACCTGCCTTGTAAGCACAAGGTCCTGAGTTTGATTCCCAGTACTGAAAAAAAAATATTAGAACATTATTCAGAGATATTTTAAAAAGAACCATTGACCAAACTTATCAAAATGCTTTCTTATGATTTCTTGCCAAGCATACCAATCATATTTACCAAGCACGATTACCACAAAATCAGTTATTTACACTGAGAAGAGCTTGTTAGTACTTGCTAAGACAAATTAGAATATTGATTCTACCACTTACCACATCACCCCTCCTTCAATGTGTTTGTTATCTTCTAATCTTACACACCTTTTCAATCTTTACTTAAATAGCTGACCAAATGTTCAAATTGAAGGAAGCACTCTGCTAAAGCGAGTATATTCTTTGTCTCTACCTAACATAATAACTACATTAAGTAATTTTAGATGAATTTGGAAAATAGGTTTTCTTTGGATATATGTTGGTTTCTGTTCAGTTTTTTAATTTTCTGATTGTGAAGACACTAATACGCACAAGGAAAAATAATATTTCTACTTAACGGTTAAAGTGGAGAAAAATTATCAAAACTTAATTATGCAGAAATACTCTAAAATGTTCAAGCAGAGAACAACTAGGTCCACACATCAGCATCTATTGTTTAAACATAGTAAAAGTTACCTAAAAAGAATGAAGGGTAGGCAGGTCTGGTTACTATGGGAGCCATAATAATGTTTTAAATTATGTTCCTGTTATATCTCAATTGTGACATAATTTTATTGTTTTTTATGGAATTAACTTCTCATTTTACAAATTACATCTTTATTTCTTATGAAGAAAATAATAAAAGTGTCTAACGATTATTCAATGTATTTAAAATAACAAGTGTTTCTGGATCAAATCCAGTAATTAATTTTTCCTTAATGAAAATACAATGGTTTCTTATTATTAAAGACTATTATATGCTATCTTCATTTATTAATATTACTTTACCTTTCCAGTTTATACCTTGCTTCAAAGTATATCATAGATTTTTAAAAATTGATCTTTATTTTATTGTTGGAAAAACTGGTATATTAGGAGTATAACGATGCTCTTTGAACTATTTGTCCCATTAATTGTGAAGATAATTTATTATAATCTGACTTCTACTCTGAAATGACTAGTTCTGTTATTTATCAAATAACTGATGAATATGTTAAGAATCACTTATTGGAAAAATCTGTAAGTTCTGCAACCATGTCTATGTTGTTTCTCATATCTACAGGTTTTAGTCTAAGTGTCTGGTATGTAGTAACTGTTCAAAAACATTCACTGAATTAATGTACCAATGATATATAGTGACTCACTTAGGAGACAATAAATATAGCTTAGTTCAAATATATGATTTTTTTTACTTATTCTAGCAATGTATTTCTGTGTCACTTTTTATGATGAGAACTATTGTAAGCCCTCTGCTGCATATATGCTGATCTCAGGGCACACACTATCCCAATCCTTCACACATCCAGACATGTACAGTACTTATGCATTCAATTGCTCAGATTTCTCTTGAATTAATTAATTTTGCTGCCAAACTAAACTTATGTGAAGAGACAAAGGAAAAGCAATTAAAGATGTGTATTCCCAACTGTGATGCCCAAGGTCAACCTAGCTCTTTGATTTACTATCTATGTAACATTAGAAAAATATATTGCCTACCCATGTGTCATTTTCTCCATCTGTATATTGGAAAGTATAATATCCATCTCAGAGAATGCTATGAAAATTAAATGTGCATGCTGCTAACTAAGTTAGCTTTATTATTATATATTGTAGTATACTTGAGGTACTCTTTATGTACTATGCATATTGCACCCTCACGTTCATCCTTCACCATGTTTCCAGTGCAAACTGACAATTCTTAGAGGAGGACAACAGAATACACAATGAAACACCAGGAATACATGTACAGAGTAGAAAGACCATGAGAGCACACAGTGAGAAGGTGGCTATGTACAAGCTAAAGAGAGAGCCCCCAGAAGAAACCAAATCTGCTCATTACTGGTCTTAAACTTCTGACCTATTGAACAATGAGAAAGGAAACTTCTGTTGTTTAAGCCATCGCGTTTGGGTGTAGTACGTTGCTATGGCAGTCTTGATAAACTAATATACATTTCTGCCCTTCACAATCCCAAACTTTAACCAAAATGAGTTCTTAGTCCTCACTGAGCATTTTTGATTAGGCCATTTTCTCCTTCTCAAGCACTGTGACTCTCCTTGCATCAGCTAACAGTCTTCCCTTAAATTTTAATATAGCACATTTGATGGAATCTTCCCAGTGATCTCCCAAGCACTTTGTGTGTTACTCTCCCATATGACAATATTAGGTTATGTCATAGGCTAGGCCATAACTGATTGTGTGCATATTTATATCCTTAGCGAAATAATTTTCTTGATAACAGGAAACATGTCTAACAAGACATACATGTATCATCCTTTATATTTGGCACAATACACAGGACAAATTGTGCCCAATATAGTGAAATTAGAAATACTTTCTCATGTCTTTGAGTGTCGTGTATGTATGGCATCAATATTATAAACTCTAGAAACTATAGCCATGTTTTATCACAGTGCATTCCATATATATCTCCTACAAGTCATACAAACAACACACACATGCACACATGCACACTGGTAACTTGTGGACATGTACAAAAAATAGATTAGTTAGATCAGATATAGAGCAATAATTAACTGATGAGTTCTCCAGAGTGAGTCTGTTGAGATGGCTGGCTCAGAATAGTGTGTGTGTGTGTGTGTGTGTGTGTGTGTACGTGTGTGTGTGTGTGTGTGTTGCATGAGTAGACATGGGAAAACTGCAGTGGGGTTTTTTGCCAGAAGACTGCTATGAACTCTTAGAAAAATTCTGTATCACTTAGCTTTGGCTAGCCTAGTTGTAGTAAAGATCTTCCAAACTTCTCCCTTTGCAATAACAAAGGTTGTAGTTTAGCCACGTCTCTGCCCTACTTCCTTTTCATTTCCTCCTGCCAAGAAAATGGCAGGTCAAAGAAAAAGATCAATGACAGGAGCAAACAGTATCTCTTAAAGCTCTGCTCAGATCCACCCTCTGTCACTACTGTTCACATCCCCCGGGCCATCCCATGGCCAAGCCTGATATCTATGGGATGAAAATCGTGTTCCTCCAAAATTGAGTGTCTCTTTATCAATAGGTACTTGATTTTAAGGAAAATTTGCTAAAATTAAAGCATTTAGAGAAACTGCTAAGTTCCTGTTGCCTCCTACTTCCCTCCTCATCTTGTCTTCTCTTTGCCACTTCTGTATGCTCTTGTCCTGAACCCAGAGCAAGAGTGCATTATTTTACTCTTCGGGCACGTACGGACCACCGCATCACTGGAACTCTTCCTAAATGCATTTAAAATCCCGATTCTCATCTTATAGTCCTGATCATTCTCTGTGGAGTTGGAAAGCAGCACATATTAATGTAAAGCAAGGGAAAATTCTGTGCCTACACAATGAGGACATAATGAAAACCTCTTTTCAGATTAAAGACTTTCTTTTTTATTGATTTAATTTCATTCACTAATTCAATCATTGTTTAACAGTATTGAGCATCTCACCTACATTACATTCTGTGTTTGACTGCAAAAGATATCAAAACAATAATATCTCATTCAGCTCACTCTGCTATGACAAAATGCTATACACTGGATGACTTAAATAACACACATTTATTTCACATAGTTCTCGAAGCTGAAAGTCCAAGATCAAGGCAGTTGATCTGGTGATTTGGAGTCTAGTGACAGCCTTGTAGGTAGTCTAAGCTCCGTCTTGGAGTTCTTGAGAGAACTACAATCCTACTCTTGTGGACTCCCTTATGAACTTACCTAATCTTAGCTAACTCCCGAAGATACCACCTTTTCAAACCATCACCACAGGAGGAAGTTTGAACTTGTGATTATGGAGGGGAGGGGAGAAGTTAAGCACTGTTTCATGACAACAATAATGGAACATAGAGCAACTATGTAATGTTTATACATAAACTGCCATAAACATATACACACACTATATCAGGCTCTATAATGCACTACAAGGTGCATTTTCTTTTCTTTTCACCTTTACAAAACCCAAAGAGGTAGATAATGACATTTTATACAAGAAATTAGAAAGGCTTAGAGAGGCTATACACCTCATTCATATTCACTCAGCCAGAAATTGGTGGGGTTGGAGTGACTTTGGTTTGCTTGACGTTTGAGCCTATGCCTTAATTATGAAGTTTACATAGTGCTACATTTAAGAAACATATTATCCTACTAGCATGTAAGTGAAAGTAGAATTTCTACATATCTAAGTTAAATAAAAAAATATATATAAAACATCGCACTGCTAATTTAAGTTCCTAGCAAAGAAGAGAAAAGGGGTGATTTGCTCCAGTGGGCAACAGAATAGGCCATGGGAAACCTTGAGAGGCACTGGCTCAGCTGAGCATAGAAGACAAGGGTCCAGCAGAAGAGAGCCCTGTGGCCAGAGCAGTCAGTGCTTGTGACAGTGCATAGTGAGTGAAAGGCTGCAGGCACGGGAGGCGTTACAGGAAGAGGACATCTGGGGCGGCTGGAGAGAAGGTTGGGATCACAAAGACTTTAATCCTTGCACAATAGAATTTGCACATTTCTGGAAGTCAGTAGGAAATGGCTTCCTATCTAAATTGCATCAACATTTTATAGGTATTCTAGGGAGGTAGAATGGGAACTGTAAGTACTTCAGGAAATATTTTAAAACATAATACCTCTGAAGACAAACTTTGTAATGCTTTAGGCCAACTCGACTTCTGAAGTTCAAATGAGTCATTTGCTCCCTAACAATGAAAGTAGGTCTGTCTAAGGTAGCTTTTACTTTGCCAATTGCAAGTCATTCTTGTTCACCTGAAAATTATTTCAGTTAGGGTAAATGGACAGCCCTTTCAACATGTTGTTCATAAAAATCTTAAATATTAACACTTCATTTGGGACAAAATATTGTTAATTTATTTTTTTAAAATTTGCTACATAATACAGAACCATAAAATTCTTTATGTTCAACTTAAGTAACACTAAAATGCTTCATGAATAATTCTGCTGTTATTTATGCATTTATGTCTATTCCATGTTCTACTTCCTTTACTTATATATATATATATGTATATACTATACATAATATATACATGTATATACTATACATATATATATGTATATACTATATACATATATATATACACACACACACACACACACAATTCTTATGATAGATTTTATATAACATCTGAATTTTTCTCTTTTACTGCATGTTTTATATCAGATAAAACACTGAATTAAAAACCTGAATTGGTGAACAGAAGTTAGACTTCATCAAAATTTCTTGTTTCTGCAGGAAAATTGATGAGGTGGTTGATGATTCATTGCATTTTACATCTAGAAGCATTTTATTTAGAGCCATTATGTTTTCATATAAAATGCAGAAGGCTAAAAAATTAATACCATGTCTCTTCCAAATTCGATGATGGGACAAAAAGGTAAAAATCTAAATTTCAGTGTTCAAGGTCAAGAAGAGATTTCTTGCTCCATTTAATTACTGCTCAATTTGATAGCAGTAAAGGAGTTAAGAGCATCTCTCCTATAATTTGGCTAGACTTTCATTATAGATATAGAGCACATTAACAGGAAACCATTAAACACAATTTACGTGTGAATGGAATCTTTGTTTCTGCCATTTGTGAGGTAAAATAAAGGCAACTATTACCAGTCACTGTGGGCAACATACTTTTATTAACTCTGTGGGCAGAAGCATTCATATTTATATTTTACAAATGTCACAAATCTATTCTTTTCAGTATTAATCCTTGTCCTACACGATTACGCCCTGACGTTTATTAGAGTAATAAATTGGCTTTAGTGTTTGTTGGCTTTACCCCTCTTTTCAGTCATTCTGCTTTGCTCTATTGTTTAATGTGCTTTCCATTTTTAACGGACTGGAGGGAAAATGGTTCCACTTTCCCATTAGTGAATATGGCCCATTTATTTTCATTTTCTTGGTATCTCTAAGAGAAAAATGTACCTGTATACCTGTATTTAGAATTTCAGTTCAGAATAGTCACCATAAACACAAAATTTAAAAGAAATTTGGATTTAAAATTCCTATTTATGGTCAAGAATTTAGTTTGTTTCTTGGACGCATAAGTATGCTGATTTGGTTATATATTAGAATAAAGAGGCCCGGGTTTGTTGCCAGTTTTTGATCCCAAACTGGTTTTATTTTTCCCTCAGAACTGTGGAATCAATAAAAATACCAATTGACAGGTGAATAACAAGGAAAACTTTAGAATAGAAAACGTAGGAGATGAACTCACAAATCAATTTCTTCACCACTGGGGTTTGGGAGGTTATAAATATAGGGTCAAAGAAAGGACGAGGAGCCATAGGATAATAAATGGAGAGATAGTCATGTGTTTTCTAGGAATGGGCAGAGACTTTTCTGGGACTTAGCTACCACCTCTTTTGTTCTATTTATGGTTTTTTTCTGGCAATGGTTCACTTCCATGGGATGTGCCATTCAGCATGCAGATGGAATTATAAAGTAGTTGGAACTTGTCTGGAGGTCACTCTGGCATTCATTTTATTTATTTATTTATTTAATTTTAGTACTGGGGATCGAACTCAGAACCTTGTGCTTGTGAGGCAGGCAATGGAACCACTGAGCTAAATCCCCAACCCTGGCAGTCACTTTAAATCTTAGCAGATTTTTGGTGGTTGCTCCCCCGCCACACACACCGGCTTTACTTTCCCTTTTTTTTTTCTTTATTGGTACATTTTAAGTACAGTATTGTTACATTCATCATTGGGATCTTGTACTTTTACATGATATATCTGGGTTCTTATTTTTTCCCCACTCCCCTGACCTCCCTTCACCCCCTCCACCCTTCCCTATTTACAAAGACTCTGTTTCAATTTTTTTCTTTTTGAAGGGGAAGGAGTTAGGGGAAAGGTACAAAGGGAAAAGATAAAGTGTGCTTTTTTTGAGACAGAGTCTCACTGAAACTCACAGCCATCCTCCTGCCTCAGCCTCCCACATGCTGGTATTGCAGGCATGCACCACTATACCCAGCTCTCATTTTGACTGGACCACTATATGTAAGTGGAATCTGACCAACAGGCATCCTGTTCCACCTGTTTTTCAAGGTCCTATTTAAATCTTACCAGTTTAGGAAGAAATAATTCCCCAGACTCTCTAGGTATATTTGCTACATTCTTTTGTTAAATATTTATTACTATTTTTATGGACTTTCCCCTATTTGATTACAGTGGACTCTTTACATGTATCTTACTCACTAAATTGTTAGTTTTCAGGTTAAAGAAGCCACATTTTATCCCTCCCCTTAATTTCTAGTATCATATCATAAAAGAGAAGCTTTGGAGTCAAACAAGTAGGATTTTCAATCCTGGTTCACAAGTATTATATCCCAGAGCAAGTCATTCAGTCACTCTGACTTTTTGTTTGCTCATGTATAAAAGGAAGGCAATAACCTACCTTTCAAGGTTATTACAGGAATTAGGTGAGATACCATCTAAAGCACTTGGCACAATTCCTGGCCCTGAGTAGGTACTTAATAAATAGTGATCATTGCTCTTGAAGGAGTAGGGGAAGAGAGAACATTTCCAAGCCCATCTGAATACCGATGAAAGTGAAAAAGAGTATTGGGGTCAGGGCAGACAAAACACCAAAAAAGGAAGCTGGAAGAATCTATATATATATATATATATGGACCAAAACATCATCTCACTCTGCTCAGAGTGGTGGTTGAATGTTTATAAATTATATTTTTCCAAGTTCTTGCAATATTTATGATAAAATACACTATGCCATTATTTTAATTTTATGGTTATCACTCAATGTGATAACATTGTATTCTTATCAAATCTATTATCAAATTACTTGCTGTATTTCTCATCTTGGGCTGCCATAACAAAATACTCCTGACTAGGTGATAGAAATTGCATAAAATAATTTCTCTCAGCCCTGGAGGCTGGACGCCTGTGATCACGATGCCCGTGTGCTTGGGCTCTGGTGAGGGCTGTTTTCCTGCCTTCAGAGGATTGCTTTCTTGCCATCTCCTCTCAGGCTGCACTGAGACGGCAGGTCCTTGGTGTCTGTGCTTGTGAAGACACTAATCCCATTCTGCAGGCTCTTGCCTGAGAGCTTCATTACCTCCTCAGGGCTCTGTCTCCAGACTTACATAGGTGAGGTATGTTTCCAACACATGGATCCGGGGATACCCAGTTTAATCCATAGTTCTATAGGTATAAATATTTGACCATAAATCGTAGATACAATGTACTCATAACTAAAACTTTTGAAGGGCCTTAGTTTTCCTTTATTAAAGTCTCTAACTGTACAAGTAAGAAAACAGAAGACAGCAGGGTTTAGATGGCTTACTCTAGGTAGTTACACTAATTAATAGTTAAAATGGAAATGAAACTCAGAATCTCTGAGTTTTTACTTTATTTACTCTTTACACCATATAAATAGCAGATAAAGTGACACAAAACACGTGTGTACAAACCACTAAAGGCACATGCAGAATAAGTATACAAAACTAGAAGAGAAACTCTTGGAAGAAGAAGGAGAATGAAAAGAGAAAAAGAAGAGGAAGAAGGACAAGGATAACATTGTGGGAAGAAGTAAAAGAAGAATAGAAAGAGGAAGTAGCACAAGAAGAAGAGGAAGAATAAAAGGAGAAGAAGGGGAAGAAAAGAAAGAAAGAAATGACTGAAAATGATCCCCAAAGAGGGACAGAAGATTGAAACACAGGACAGAATAACATCTGTAAGACAAAAACAGTGTTAAAGGAATGCCAGGTAAAACAGAATTTTATATAAAGCAGCAACATGTCTACCGGCCCAGGAGTTAGAGTAAACAGGATTGGGTTGTGATAATATTTCCCCCAAGTCGTCCAGTTTGAGCCTAAACTGTTTTTACCCTAAGATGATTCAGACTAGTGGGAAGTATAAAAAAATGTTGATTTCTAGAGGACATTAAGAGGCAGATGACAGATACTTTCAGACTGTAACTTTTTCTAAAGTACAAGAGTGACTGGATTGTTGATAGGCCAGTCTCAAGTTCTGGATCCAAACTCTCCTCAGCAACTGTTACTCAGACTGTCTTATGACCAGTCCCTACAGACTCATTCCTTTCTCTTGTAGCACTGTGAGCAAGAAAATCCCAGAAGAGCTATTTTATAAAGTGGCTATGGAGCGCTGAGTGTACAAGACATCGGCAGCACCAAGACCAGCTCCATTGCAAAACCTAGCAAGAAGAAGGAATACCTGAGGTCCCTTGGAAGTCAAAGGATTTCTCCCCAAAACGAAACAAAACAAGTACAGAATTTGAATCCCAGAGAAAAGGTCTATCCATAGGAGGTTTATTTTTCAAGGGACAATAAATTATATTCCAGGACTTAATTTAGTGTGAAGGACAGGAAAATAATAAAATATACAGAACAAAAGGTGTAGCTCTGGGAAAAAGAGTGTGATCATGTGCTGACATTAGAGAAAGAAGTTATATACATCCCATAAACAATAATCAACAGGTAGCTAACTTACAAAGCTGCTAGATCTTTGACAAAGGCTTTGTAAACCTTATCTTAAATGATGAATGTAGTTGAACAGATGAAAAGTTTAGATCACTTTTTGTTTTCATTTTATTTTTTCTATGTATATGACACAGAACCGCACATACTTATGGATCCAGTGTGAAAATTCTGTAATGTATATAATGCATAAAGATTATCAGGGTAATTAACATTCACCTCTCCGGACTGTTATCATTTCTTTGTACTGGGAAACTTCAAGTCCCTCTCTCATAGTTCTTTATTAAATATATGGTAAATTCCTGCAAACTTAGTTACCCTACTGTGCTGTAGAACACTAGAAGATAGATGATTCTTTTATACTGTTGATATAATATGTAGCTTGCTTTTTCAATCTTCTGGTTGATATTTGGTCTAGAGTTATTTACTTTGCACTGTTTACTAGCAAATTAATAAAAATCTTTTATTTGATTTTTTTCTCAAATCAAGTTTATGCAGACCTGTAGGTCTTAATTGTGGAGATGTACATTTGGTAAAGGATTTCTTGGACAACCTGTCAATGTTTTCCAATGCATACAGAGGCATTTTCATGATTTATCTTTTTAGTAAAATCAGAGGGATATAGTTATTGTATCATGGGGATATAGTATTTGTATCATATAGTTATTGTAGAATGAAATTGTAGAAAAGGCTCAAGATGGCTTCTCAGATAGTGAGATTCCATAGGTACACTTAAAGGCATTCTTAAAACCAAGATTAAATACATTTTTAAAAGATATTGCATCTTTTATAATATAAAAGGTCCTCTCTCAAGTGTGTGAAACAACAATGACACCTCAGACATATTATTCGCTACTAAGAAGAATGGCAGAGATTATTTTTCGCAGCAAGAAAATATTTTTGCTGAGCATGTGCTTTAGACTGTTCCTATAGATACATACTACAATGTGTGACTGACTATGACAACAGCAATAATACATAAGTAGCAAACGTGACAGAAAACATTTAAACAACACACTTTGATTCACAGTGTGATCCATTCTTAAGGGTCTATGTGACAAGACCATACAATGAGTTTAACAGTATTCAGTGACTTGTTTCTAGAAGTTGAATTAGTAAAGTTCAGAACTTTCTGCTACTGAATTTTGTCCTTAGTATATTGCATTATAGTAGATTGTTTCTTTCGTATTTTACAAACTTTCTTTGAAATATTTTTTACAAACAAATACCTTGAAATACTTAAGTTTGCAGGTCACACATCTATCTGAACTTGTCATTTACACAAATTGCAATAGCGTTGAGTAATTTATCTCAATTAGCAATTTTATAGTTTGTAATTAACTTTACTGTTAATTGATTCTCACCGTAATAAGTGCTTGAGGAAATGAAATGAATATGATCTGTTTCTTTGTAGAAGAAAAATTGTAGGTTAAGGTCTGAATGAGCAATGCGGTTTGAATGAACCTGAACTCCCTTGGAAGGACAAATGATTTTCCTGCCAAAAATGTCACCAAATGATTGATGGGAGTCTGTGTCAGCTCTTCGTGAAGACTGTAAATTATATACATAATTTTGTATTGTTTTACGTTTTACTCTCTAATTTTTTCTCATTAGAAATATAATTTTACCTAATTTTTTAAACATTGATGCCTAGGTCCTGACGTACAACTCTCCCTAAGAGATGTAATTAAATGTGCTTTCATAAAGAAATCTATTACAGTAACAGTTTGAGGAAGTTTGTATAAATTTGTAAAGGATTAATTTTATATTATGTCTGAGTCTTTCAATAATGCAAGTGCTAATTTGAAAGGTTGGCTTGTGGAAAGACTGAACATATTTTGGTGTAGCATTTTGTATTGTACCTTTCTGTGGTAGAGAAAAAAGCTTCCAGTATAAAGATCTAATTATGTTTATGAATATGAAAAGAATGCACAAAATACAATTAGAAAACAATACCCACAAATCAGTATGTTCACTCTTACATGAATATTTCAAATCACAAAGTAACTTTGTGTCACCTAATTGGTGGTAAAAGCAATGATTTAGGGTTGTAGTCTGTGTTTTTATATTATGCAACAGATTCAAAGAGAAGAGAGGAAAGAATTTAAATTTTCATAGTTTACAAAGGGATAAAAAGTTTCATTTATTTGCTTAATTAATTTTACCATTTCTTCTTTACTGAAGCATAGCACTTAATCTTGTTTTTTCCTGTTGATGTCTTGTTTCTGATGAGCCCATCTCAGCCCTGCTTTCTGGAGAACTAAAGAATTAAATAGAGTAGCAAGTGATAGAGATGAGAAACGTTGAACAAGACTGCTCTGGTTTAGATCAAGAGTGCCACCCAAGGGCCACGCATGCTCACAGGCAGAGCTTTTGGAAGACAAAATGAACCATGGCAGTGATGCAGCTGACTTGTTGGGTGGGTTTTTGTCAGAAGAGGCAAGTGGCTTCCTCATCACTGGAGACATGACCCTGAAAGGCGGATGTCTCTTCCTGACTCCTCCCTTTTCTCTGTTTTCTGACCACCATGATGTCAGCGCTTTTCCTCCAGTCAGGCCCCTCCCAACAAACTGTTCTTGTCTTGGTGCTGCTCAACTATAGCCTGAAAACATGACCGAAAATCAATCTACCTTCCTTCAGACTGTGTCTCCAGGACGAAAAAGTGACTAAGATAAAGACTGTGTGGACACAGAAGAATGTTATCACGGCAAGATCTGGCCTTTCTTTGTTGCTGTCTTTGAAGGAAGATTAACAAGCACGTGTACGGTGCTGGTTAGTGATGATGCATTCATGAGTGAAATGGAAGAAATAAGAGCAATGCAATAAAGTTTCCATAAACCTAACTATATTCAGAGCTGTCCTTTATACACAGATTATAAAATTTTCCCTTCTTTGTGTTTAAAATTCCTCTTTTTGTAATGAAATGGTGTTACTAGGAGTTTTGAGATATTCCTTCTGGGGAAAGCAATAGAATAGAAATTCTGGCTTGTCCATGAGGTCAAAAATATATTTTTCTTTTAATTTTACTGTTCTATGAAACCATAATCTTAAAAACAATTTAAAATAAACTAGAAGAGATAAAGATGCACTACTGGGAGCTGTCAGACGCTATGTATGGTTCTTGCCTTGCAGCATGAAGAGAAGGGGAGGTAGAGAGAGAGGCAGAGAGAGAGAGAAAGAGAGAGAGAGAGAGAGAGAGAGAGAGAGAGAGAGAGAGAGAGAGAGAGAGAGAGAGAGTATGAGTCCTGAAGTCATCATATTTCCAATTTTAATTATCTTCTCTCGGTTATAGTTACATAAAACAATACATCCCCTTTTTGCCTGAGATAATTAGCTTTGAGTTTCTGTCACTTACAAACAAGAGCCTGTCCTTGAAGTAGTCTCTGGAGAAGGTATGCCTGGGGTTTTGCGGGTGTCCACTAGTTGATGGAAATCTGTGTACCTTCCCCAATTTCTGTTACTTCATTATCTCTCTAGTCTTCCTATGCATGATTCCTTGATTTCCACTTACAGCAAATTTCTTTGTAATGTTCAGAGTTTCCTGGTGGTAGATGGGCTCCCCTGAGTCTGTCCTTGAATGTAATAAAGCAGCTCCTTTTGTCCACTTAATTTTTATTTTTACTTAAAATTTGCTCTAGAACTAAGTTGCATTTAGCATGTGTTTGTTTCTATGACTTAAACACTCTAGAAAAATTCCAGAATGGCAAGGTATAAAGAAAGACATGAGCCTTATTTTCAAAAAATATATAAGTATAGAAATGTGGAATTGAGGGTCTGTATGATTTTAACACATTTTCATGTAGTTGTATGAGATAATATTTTGGGAGTCCTTTATTAAACTATATCCAGTATATATTTCTATTTTCTATCTCCCCTTCTTTTTCTTCTGAAAACATATATTCATCTTATATCTGTTAATTTAAAGTTAGCTTGAATTATAAATGGTCCTTATTCAAGCTCAAGTAATATACATTTTGTAGTAAGTCAGAAAATTTAGTGTAAGCTTATAGATACGAATTCTCAAAAGAGGAAAGAATATTTATAGAGAAAGTAGGTGTGATTAAAGTGATATGTAATTTTTCTCGCACTGCCATTTGCACATGCATGCAAAGAATTGATATGCTAATTTTTCAACATTAAATTATCCTCCAAAGTGTCCTGACTTGAGAGCAGACTCATAAGTACACATTCATTGAAATAATAATTAAAATTGAAATGTTTGAATAGCTTTCATTGACCATTCCCCAAACTGAACTGAATAATTAGGGTTGCCCCAGTACTTCTGAGTGTATACACTGGAAAGTTCTTAAAACTATCTTTACAAAAATAAAATATACTTAGAGGTGTTTTATTCTCTCTGAACTATTTAACATATCACATCACAATCCATGTCTAATGAATGATATTCTGCCAACAATCCTAGCCTATGTTGGCTTTTTTTAGCTCTCAAAAGGAAAAAATTCTCATTACCAACATGTGAATTATGGGATAGTTTATAAGCGATGAAAAAGTGATCCTTTAAACAGATCCAAGAACATCTACTCAGAAAAATAGAGAAAGAGATCTCTGGAGAGAATACCCTGGGAGATAGTTGTTCAACCACTACTATTAACAAGGAATAAGGTAGAGCTACACACCGGGGACATTATGACTCTAGATCTGCTCTTCTGGAAGAATATTCATTTGATGTAGAATATATCTTTTGTTCTTAGTTCAAAGTTTTCTGAAATTGTTAAAATCTGCACATTCTGGCTCCCTGTTTTCTTTCACAACCTTACAATACCTGGAAAAAGGCATAAAAGGGATTGTGGGGACACTAGCAGCAGTCTCTTCTAGCTGGATGTGTTGGTTATCTAGGTTTACTCACTTTGTGGATGGTCATTAAGCTATAAACTTAGAGTTTGGGTGCTTTTTTTCGCATATATTATACTTAAATGAGACGGTACTTAAAATTTAAAAGGAAGTTATTCCCGGTATCAAACACAATTAGTGTTGCCTAACATCCATAAATAGAGAGAAGATCCTTGTGAGGCAAAGACAGCAAACAACGGCAAGAGAGGCACTTAACACTGCCACCATGGACATGCACGTGGGTCCCCGGGGCAGCTCAAATTAACCATCAATTTAGTGCCAAGAGTATGCTGTGCTCTGTACACACGGTACTCCTCCCTAAAGCATTGCGAGTTGAGTAGTATCTTCTCCATTTTACAGGTGCAAAAACTAAGAGTTCAGCAAAGTTTCATGATTCTAGGATCACAAACCTAGTGTCGACAAGAGCTAGGATTCTGCCTGGAGATTGGCTTCTCTCAGGACACCTACGATGCTCTTTGATACTCACAGCAGTTCCCTTTTCTCGGACTCCAAAAATGCTGGCATGTGCTGTTTGCGAGGATAAGTGACAGGGTGGGGGTGGAAAGCAATAGAGTAACAGGAAATCTCTAGGGAATGAATGCCCATTCCTTCCTTTGAGGGGAAAAATCCATCCTTACAGCGTCGAGAGGAACTGCTGTTAAATTCTCTGCCCTCTGCAAATAGCCATCTGTCTGAGATCTCCCTGAAGTGGCTGCGGTCCAGGATGACTGTGTTGATGCCGTTTCTGAGTGGCTAGAGAACTATAATGTCTATGTTAATAGCAGGGAAATCGCAGCGGCAGCAGCCAGACCACTCCAATGGAACAATCTGAGTTGGGGTAAGTTTGATTGAGCAGAAAAGTCACGCAGACTGTGTGATGAAGAGGCAGAGCTGGTAGCAGTGACAGACCCCGCAGTCAGCCGCTGTGGAGTTTATGAGAAGGGCAGACTGATCCGGAAAATGGGAAGAGCTGACTGCCAATAACACCTAAGAGGAGGGAGTCCCAGTGCATCTCCTCAGTCCTGACTACCTCCCGTAACCTGTAGAAGCTTAGAAAATAAAACACACTCGTAACATCACAGGGTGCAAGCAGACATATTGCGGATGCTGTTAGAGGGAAGGGACAGGTTTTATTGGAAGGAGCTGAACAGAGCAGCAGGGCTTTGTCCACTACCTCTGGTTCATGATTCCCTGAGGCTGTCAGGGTCCTTGTAAGAATAAGATGGACTACAGTATAGTTAACTGCCATAGCTTAGCGTGGATCATTCATAAATCAGCAAATATGATTTGGATTGCAAGGCAGTTTAGGGAATATAAAGAGAGATCTCATGATTCTTGCCAATAAGGAATTTTCAGTTTAGGTAAGAAGATGATGTTTGTCAGATAAAGATAATCAAGAATGGAATCCGTATTTAGCACACCACACTGAGTGTTAAAAGCGATGAGGATGATCACAGTATTGTGTCTATCTTCAGGAAGCCAAGTTATCTGCTGGGTAGATTCAGTTAGACTTTAAGGGATGAGAAAGAAGGTAAGATTGAGAATACCTTAGGCTTATGGTTCATGTATAACAACTCGCAGAGTTACACTTTATATATCCTAATGAGAATTTGTTTCTCCTTGTACACAGGACAGTCATCTTTAGGTGGCCTTCTGTAGAACTCACCCTGAACATTTCTGGAAAAAATAAAATAAAATAAAAAAGAATTATCATTCAGAACCACAGAAAACTCTGAAGTCTTCTCTCAGAAGCACTGAGTAGGCTGATGAAAATCAGACTGCTCACCAAACAGCACCATGAATCAATCTTCCATAAACCCTAATGACTGAATCCTTCCATCTCCTTCCTGATAATATAAAATCAACATTGTGGTGTCAGCCCAGCTGTCATTAGTGATGCATTGGAATTTTGTGGCACTTTTTTACTTCAAATTCTTAAAATCTCTCTCTCTCTCTCTCTCTCTCTCTCTCTCTGTCTCTCTTGTGCTCTTTTGCCAAGTGGGCCACCATGCCACCATGCCACCTCAGCTCCTTAATAAAGATCTCTTATAAGAAAAAAAAATTTAAAATAGAAAATACTCATTTGGTTTTATCACTAATTGCACAAGCTAAACAAATAAAAATTAAATGTCCATATTTAAATTACACTCACCGTTTTTCATGAGCCCAGGCTGATCTATTTTTAGCTCTGTCTAGCCAATTATTTCTAATAGTAATAATAATAACCACTATTTAGTATGTGCTTACTATAAGTCAGAAACTAAAGTTGCTTTATATTTGATTTTTGGATAATTATAAAACTATGTGGAAAGTTCCAGAAATTTAACTTCATTTTATTTTTTGTTTTGTTTTGTTTTGTTTTTATGAGACAGGGTATCACTATGTCGTTGAGACTAACGTGGAACTCACTATATAGACCAGGCTGCTCTTGAACTCACAGTGATTCTCCTGCCTCAGCCTCCCGAGTGCTGGAATTACAGGCATGCACCACTACACCCGAATAGACCAGGGCTCTTGAACTCACAGTGATTCTCCTGCCTCAGCCTCCCGAGTGCTGGAATTACAGGCATGCACCACTACACCCGGCAGAAATCCAACTTTAAAACACTGGTTACTAAGTAGCTAAACCAAACATAGTTTTCCCAATGAGGTCACTGAGGCTGAGAATGGAAGAGTATCTGATATGTAATCTTTTTGGTATAGAATTAAAAATGCATGCTTTAATCATGAATCAAAATCGCAAACCAAAATGACAAATGCATAAATTTTAAAAAATATTCTGTTTATTGAAAGATGTTAAACACAATGCTAACAGAAACATAACAGCATAACAGAAGATATACTCTGCATTTATAATTGCTAAAAGACATTTTTTTACCTAGAATATGCAAAGAATGTATGCAATGTAACAGCAATTGTGTATTGACAAAGTATAAAAGAGAATATGAATATGAACAAAGTATAAAACAAAAGTGGAACAGAGGGAGGTTTAAATGGATAACAAACATGTGAAAATAGTTATGGTAAAAGAGGAGGGGACCAAGGGATGGAGGGAGAGGAGAGAGAGAAGGGAGAAAAGGAGATAAAAAGAGTTAAGACACGTTCTGTGCGTGTACCAACTCCCTATGAGCGGGGTCATCGTTATGTGCTGCAAACATGTACGAATAAAGTAATCATTTAATAAAAAAGTTATTTCCTAATAACTGCCTAGTTATTAGGGAAAATTCAAATTGAAATAATACAATGATATTTTATGTCAATTATTTCTGTGAAAACTAGAAGGATGTGTAATTATCAGAATTTCTAGGGACTGGGATGATGAGAAGGCTGTGTACTGGTATTAGGAGTGTAAACTGGACTACCCATTTTGAAGAAATGCTTACAATTGTGGAGAAAGATTTATATGATAGCTTTATGACATTGGCTACATGGCAGAACTTAATTGCACATAAAATTTCTACATTAAAAAGTCACAAAGAGATAGCAAATTGTGTTGGATGGAAAATAATTTTCTTATAACGCAGGAGGAAAAGGAGGCTGCTCTATCAGTCCTTTTTAAGTATTGAAATTAAGAATCTTTCCAGATGTAGTTATTTCTCCAAATCTATTACCCGAGACAAATGACTTACGCTCATTGTTTTACCTTTCATGCTTTTCGACAGTAATAAATAGTTTTGGTTGTTGCTTTTTGTTTGTTTTCTGAGACAAGCTACCCCTATGTACTTCAGTTTTCCCTTGAGCTCACCATGTAGTCCAGGCTCAAACTCATGGCGATCCTCTTGCCTCAACCTCCAGAATGCTGGGATCACAGGTGTGAGCACTGTGCCCAGCAATAATAAATAGTTTTGGTTATAAAAAAAGTGGGAATGAAACAAATGGGTGTTAAAAATCTTAATACTCAGTATATACATATATAAATAATCTTACATGAAAAAATTGAAGAAGCTACCACAAAAATTATTCATTTAAATAAAGACAGATAAATACACTACAATATGTTTTATAAGCATAGCTCAGGACATACATGAATCATAATGGAGCACGTGGTAAGGATAGGGTGATGAGAGAAGTGGTCAAGAATGAAAGGGGTGCCAGGCGTGGTGGTACGTGCCTGTAATCCCAGCATGCAGGAGGCTGAGGCAGGAGGATCGCTGTGATTTCAAGACAGCCTGGGCTACACAGTGAGTTTCAGGTCAGTCTCAACTACATAGTGAGACTCTGTTTCAAAAAACAAACAAACAAACAGAAAAGAAAAGAATAAAAGGGGCAATCAGATAAAGGTTGAACATAGCTTTAGAATATTCATCCTGACCACACACATCATGAACTGTTAGGAAAGTTTTATCCAATTCATTGCACTTGCACTCTAATAAGCAATCAAAGCCTTTAATATTACCCATCTTGTTATCAGAAAATGCAGCACTTGAAGCAATGTTGCAAGATTTTCAGTTCTTAATCTTATTTTTCTTGGGTACTGCATGTTGCCTTTATACTAAATATTGACATTTATGCTATAAGTATTATTGTACTTTATTCAGCAGCCACTGTGTGTGAGAAATTTTCTCGGACTTGAAGAAGCCAACGATATCTAGAAGTCTAAATGACATACAGTATGGCTAAGTTGGATGGAATTTCATTCGAAATTTAAAAAGAAGGAAAAAAATCTAAAAACTGAAAGCTATTTTTAAGCCTTTAAAACAATATGAGTCTATCCTGAAGTTTCATAAAGTACAGCACACGGAAGGAACCCTATGAATGTTCTTTTTCCAGCTGTCTTTGGAAGATCTATCCTTACACATCTTATACTCAAAATGCACCTTCATAGAGTCTCTGAAATCCTACTCTGTCACAGCAGCTTATCTGGCTTTTGAATCAGCTTAGCTTTTGTACTTTCTCATATAACTAACTATCATTGGGCTCTCTTTTCATTACCTCAATAACAAAAATAAAATTCTAATAGGCTCAAGGGAAAGATCATAAATACACAAGTACACAATCCCTTTGGGGGGAGTTGTTTTAAAAAGTTAGTTTTAGGAACAAATTTTATACATAAATAGTGCATCTTGTGTGCAAAACAGCACTAATGTAAAAATGATACATTATTATTTTTGCCACAAAATGAGAACAGCAACACTCTATGGGCAGAGAGTCATCGATTCAAGTCAGTTTTTGCTCATAAATTTGGATTATCTCAAATTTTACCATCGAATGAGTTTTGAAAGTTTATGTAGTTTCCTGAACTGTGAGAAAGGATAAGGAAAGGTGGTCCTGTACATTAATACTCAATAATATTATTATTGAGTTAATTTATATAAAATTCATGGATCAATGTATAGCTAATAATAAAAGCAATAGATGTTGGGCACTATTATAAGGAATGCACTTATATGATGCTGGATAGATAGCACTTGAATTATCTCACGTAATCCTTTTTATCACTTTTTAAATTAGCTGTTCCTATTATGTTCTATGGAAGAGAATATTAAATTTCAACACCCTATCCAAAAACACTCAGATAGTTGTGTCCACTTTGAATTTTCATTAAAGTTTATCATGTAAAGGTACAAGATCCCAATGATGAATGAAACTGTGCTGTATACCTAAAATGTACCATAAACTCAATGAGGGAAAAATAAATGTTAAAAAAAGTATGTGGGACTTCAAACCATGTACTTTTAATAATACTGCTATGTTCAATATCAAGGAATCCATCTGTGATGAAAGATTCACCTATACTTTTTCCTGAAACCTCTGTAAAGTGATATTTAAAGTGCTTAATCCATAGTTGGTGGGGTGGTAGAGGCAAAATAACAATGGCAACAAAAAAAGGAAACTGAAAAGAAGACACACAATTTGTAAATGATTACATAGTACAACAGCAACTAAATTCTAAAAAAAGAAGCAACCTAATTTACTTTACAGAAATCCCACAAGACCCAGAAAATTACCAGACTAGTCATCTCTAGAAGTGAAGATAAACTTACAAATAAAAAAATATATACAAAAAAATGTTGGTTAAAATGTTATAGAGGTGTTTGGAAGCCTTTCCTTTGCTTTCCTTTCCTTTCAAGTACTTTTATCTAAAGTACTTGAAAACTCCTCTCCCTAGAACCAGGTACAAAACTGGTTTGATGGTGAAGATTAAAGGAAGGCTTATCTAGGGGACAGGCCAACCCTTGACATTACTTTTGATTGCAGTGCCCAGCATTAGCAGTCAAGTTTATACCCTCTAGAAGGAAGGGTGAGAAATCCTGGTTTGCGAGAATCCAAGCAGCCCTAGAGTAAAAGACACTAAGATACTGAGAGCGGAAATCTTCCCTGAAATGACCCATCCAAGAAGCCCAGAGCTGATAAGCCTCTACTGCTGTACTTTCTGTCAACTTCATATTTCAGTTTGTAATTGTTAGACGAGGACAACAGATGTTTTGAGTAATCCTTTATGAGAAACATATTAATTAATGATGAAAAGGAAAATTCAAGCAAACTGCTCAGGAAAATACTACAAAAAAGTATTGTTGATATCTTCAGTAGTATAAAAGAGTGTAATAATCCCAAAACAAAAATAGTACGATAGAAAAAGGCATGTATTCTAGATAAAACATCATGGAAAAAATTTAAATTTCAATAACTGACAGATATAATAGTAGGTTTAGGATAAAATTTTGTGGAAATCTCTCAGAAACTAATGGGAGTGTGGCAAATAGAAAACAGAGAAAATGGAGAGGTAAAACTGTCAATTAAATAACATAAAAATTTGTAATAATTTACAAATTACAATTTTAAAACAATTTTATGCTTATTTTGGTACATTTTAGCAGTCCACGGAGACAGCATGCCTTGTGTGGAATTGGCACACATACATAGCATATCACAATTCTGTTTGAGTCCCTATCTTCTCCCTTTATTTGCACCTTCCCCCATCTCTTGGTCTCTTTCCCATTTGTAAAAAGATCTATCTTCTTATCTCCTATTATCGATCTTTCATTTGCTCTTCATTCATATTTTGACTTCCTCATATAAGGGAAAAATGTGACTTGGGTGTCTGATTTATTTCACTAAACATTATGGTCTTAAGGGGCACCTGCTTTTCTATAAATAATTCAAGTTCATTGTTCACTATGGCAGAGTCCACTGTGTATAAATACTGCATTTTCTTAAAGTATCAGTACTATATTTATTCATCTGTTGTTAGACACATAGGCTGCTCTAAAGATTTAGCTACTAAGAATTGTGTTGCTATAAAAACTAAAACACACATATTATAAAATATTCAACGACTTGGGGAAGATCCCTAGAAGCATGTAGCTAGTTTTAGTTTTTGAGGAATCTCCACAGTGATTTTCATACTGATTCTATTCATTTACATTTCCACACAATAAAGTAGAAAAGTTCAATTTTTTTCCCTGCAGCCTCACAGACATTTGTTATTGTTTGATTTCATTTTTAAATGAGTCATTAAGTTTATTAGCACATTTTAGGTATACACAATGATAACATTCATCATTAGGAATTTGACTTGTACATGATATATTTTGGTTCTTCTTTTTCCCCCACTCCACTTTACTCCCTTCCACCTCTCCACCCCTTCCTACTTAAAAAGAACTTTGTTTCTGGTTTTTTTTCCCCCTTCTTTTCTCTTACACCCCCTCCACACACAAACTTCCCCTTTCCTTTTGGATCTTTTCTTCCTATTTCACATTATCTATTATAGATTTCTGTCCTCATTTGCACTTTCAATTTCCCACACCAGAGAAACTATTCATATTTATGCATGTGTGAAATATGAAACATTGCCTCAATGTGCCTCCATTTAGCTATAAATGCCTATGACTGAATAGTACTCCATTTTATTAAAAAAAAAAAAAAACTACATCTTCTTCATTAATTCACTAGCTGATGGGCATTTGGACTTTCTCCCAGATTTGGATATTACAAATTGTGCTTCTATAAATATGGGTGCACATATATCTCTGTGGTGTCAAGTGGAACCTTAGTGTTGTTTACATCTGCATCTCCTGAATGACCAGTGATGTGGAACATTTTTTCATGTTTATTTCTGTTTCTACTACTTCATCTGAGAAATTTCTGTACATTTCAGATGCCCCTTTTCAGATTGGGTCTTTAAATTTGGAGGGCCTGATTTCTAAAAATTCTCTATATATTCTAGATAGTAGACTTTTCTGAGGAACAGCTGCTAAAAAACTTTCCCATTGTGTGTTGCCCCTTCACCCTGTTGGTGGTTTCTCTTGGTGTGAAGCATTTTAATAAGATGAGATGCCAGTTGTTGAATCTTTGTCCTAGTTCACATGTGACTTGTGTTTTCTTCATGAAATCTTCTCCTACCCAAATGCCTTCAAGTGTTCTACCTAACCTCTAACCTCTTTTCCGGATGGTTTGGTGTTTCTGTTTTAATATTTAGATCTTTGATCCATTTTTACTTTAGTTTAGTTCATGGTGAGAGATATGGGCCTAGTTTTAATCTTTGGCAAGTTGAAATGCAATTTTTCCACCATTTATTAAAGAGGCTATCTTTCCTCCAGTGTGGATGCCTGGTTCTTTTGTCAAAGATGAGGTGGCTGAGTATGTCTGGAGTTGTTTCTGTATCTTCTCGTCTATTCCACTGCCAGTATCATGCTGTTTTTATCACAGTAGCTTTGTAATATAGTTTCAAATTGAGGACTGTGATACCCCCTACCTTTGTTGCTTATAATTGATTTTGCTATTCTAAGTCTCTTTCTGTTCCAAATAAAATTTTGGATTGCTTTCTCTACTTCTGTGAAATATACTATTGGAATTTCAATCAAAGTTACATTGAATCTTTATAGCAGCTTTGGAAATATGGCCATTTTCAGTATATTGCTTCTTCCTATACAGGAACAGGGATGTCTTTCCATTTTCCGATATGCTCTTGGATCTCTTTTTTCAGAGTGCTGTAGTTTTCAGAGTAAAAATCTTTTACTTCCTTCATTATGTTGACTCCGAGGCATTTTATTTATTTTTTTTTTATTTTTTTGGATGCTATTGTGAAAGGAGTTGGTTCTCCAGTTCCTCTCAAAGTGAGTTTGTTGACAGGAAGGCTATTGATTTTTGCGTGTTGATTCTGTATCCAGCTACTTTACTGAATTTGGCTATTAAATCTAGAAGACATTTGGCAGAGTTCTTGTGGTTTTCTGTAGAGAGTATCATGCCATTTGCAAATAATGGCAATTTAACTTCTTCATTTCCTACCTTTATTCCTTTTATTTCTTTCTCTTGTCTAATTGCTGTGGCTAATGTTTCCAGAACTACATTGAACAGGAATGGTGATGGTGGACATCCTTGTCTTGTTCCTGATTTTAGAGTGAAAGCTTTCAATTTTTGAACATTTAGTATGATGTTGGCTGTGGTTTTTCACATATAGCTTTTATCAGGTTGAGAAAAAGACCATCTATTCCAATTTTCTGTATGGTTTTTCTTTTATTCTTTTTTTAAGAATGTGTGTTAGATTTTGTCAAACTTGTTTCTGCATCTATTGAGATAAGAATATAGTTTTTGTCCTTAGCTCTGTTAATATAGTGTATTATATTTATTGATTTACATATGTTAAATGATCCCTGCATCCCCTGTATGAATGCTACCTGGTCTGGGCATAGGATCTTCTTGATGATCTTCTGCATTCTGTTTGTCAGTATCTTATTGAGGATTTTTACAGCTATGTTCATTAGGGAGATTGACCTATAGTTCTCTTTTTCGGTTATATCTTTTTCTTCTTTTGAAATCAGGGTAATTGTTGTTTCCAAGAATAATTTTGAAGTATTGCTTCCCTTTCAATTTCACTGAAGAGTTTAAACAGCAGAGTCAATAGCTCTTCTCTAAACGTCTTTAAATGTTTTGTGGAATTCATCAGTGAAGCCAACAATACCCAAGCTTTGCTCATTGGTAAGATTTTAATTATGTTTTCTATTTTGTTGATTGATATTGGGTTATTTAGAATTTTTATATCTTCTTCCTTCAACTTTGGTAACTCATATGTGTCCAGAAATCTGTCTTCTGTATTTTTCATTTTATATGAGTACAGATTCTCAAAATAGGTATTGATGATACTCTGGATTTCTGTTGGGTCTGTTGTAATTTCACACTTTTCATTCCTAATTGCATGGATTTGGGCCTTTTCCTTCTTTTTTGATAAGGTTGGACAAGGGTTTGTCAATTTTGTTTATTCTAAGAACCAACTCTATTTCATTGATTTTTGTATCATTTACTTAGTCTCTATTATATTGATTCCTCCTCTGATCTTTATAATTTCCTCCCCTGTAATAGCTTTGGATTTGTCTTCCTCTTCTTTTTGTAGAAGTTTGAGGTTCGGCATCAGGTTGTTTATTTGAGCCCACTCTGTTTTCCTAATATGGGTATTCAGTACTATGAATCTCCCTTGTAAGACTGCTTTAATTGTGTCCCATAAGTGCTAGTATGTGTATTGGCTTTGGCATTTATTTGCAGAAATAGTCTAATTTCTTCTTTAATTTCCTCTGTGGAAAATTTTTACATTGGTTGTTCAAAAGGGTGTTATTCAATTTCCATATGTTTATGAAGTTTTTGTGCTTTCTTTTGCTATTGGTATCAAATTTCATTGCACTATGATCTGGTAATTTATAGGGGATAACTTCAATCCCTTTGCATTTACGGAAATATGTTCTATGAGTTAGTATGTGGTCTATTTTGGGGAATGACCTGTGTGCAACTGAAAAGAATGTGTATTCTGATTTTGTGGGGTAGAACATTCTGTAAACCTTTGTTAAGTCCATTTGTTCAAGAGTACAGTTGAGTTCTATATTTTGCTGTTTTTTTTTTTGTTTAGTTGATCTATTTGTGACAGTGGGGTATTGAGGTCTCCCACTACTACTGTATTAGTGCTTATTTTATTTTTCATGTCCATTAATATTTAATATATAATTGGATACACTAGTATTTGGTGCATATATATTTATGATTGCCATCTCTGTCTCTTGGATTGTTCCCTTTATAAGGATGTAGTGACTTTGTCTCTCTTAATTAGTCTTTATTTGAAACCCACTTTGTCTGCAAATCGGATAGCTACTCCTGCCTTTTGTCAGGTTGCTGTCACGTAGAATATTGTTTTCCACCCACTGACTTTCATTCTGTGAACTTCTTATTTAATTAAATGTATTTCTTATATGCAGAATATTGTTGGATCATGCTTTTTGATCTACTCTGTCAGTCTATTTCTTTTGATTGGTGAATGGAGACCATTAACATTGATGGTTATAACTGATATGTATTGAGTTATCCTTGTCATGATCTTTTCCTGCTACTGGACTCTCTACCCTTTGCCTTTAATTTCTTGCCTTGCCTTATGGGTTCATTCTGTTGGGCTTCATGGAATTGTGGCTCTCATGCCTTTTGCTAGGATATTGTTTATAATTTTTTAGAGTTCTGGTTTGGTATCCATGAAGTTCCTCAGATGTTCTTTGTCATGAAATTATCTAATTTCTTCATTGATTTTGAAAGCTATTTTTATAGGGTACATAAATCTGGGTTAGAGGTTGTTTTCTTTTAGGGTTTGAAATACTTCACTCCAGGCTCTTCTTGCCTTCAGGGTTTGTGATGAGAAATCTGCTGTGATACTGATGGGCTTTCCTTTTTATGTGATTTGTTTCTTTTTTCTAACTGCTTTCAGTATTTTGTTGTTTGGTTGGATTTCTGAAATCTTTATTATTATATGCCTAGATGTAGATTTTTTTTAAAGCTGGATAGTTGGAGTCCTATATGCCTAACTTATCTGTACACCAAATTATTTTCCCCTGCTTAGGATGTTTTCTGCCATTCTTCTGGGAGCAGTTCTTTTTTGTTTTCATGTTGTTTGCACTATCTCCTGCTTTTCACTGACTATGATCAGTCTTATGCTATTCTTCTTTGCATCATTTAGCAGCTGCTGGGTTGATTTCTCATGGTCCCTTGCTGTTTTTAAGAAATCTTTATTTTCCTGGTCACTCACTGCAATCTTTCATATCTAATATTCTGTCCTCACATTGGCTTATTCTGCCATGTATACATTCAGTGGAGTTTTTAGCTTTGTTTTGTTGTTTTGTTTTATTTTGGTACCAGGGATTGAACTCAGGACCTTGTGCTTGCAAGGCAGGTGGCAGAACCACTGAGCTAAATCCCCAGCCCATAATGGAGTTTTTAATCTCCTAGATATCTGTTTGAATCTGTTTTATGGATTCTATTTCTTTCCTATGCTGGACATTCATGAATTCCATCATTTTCCAGAGCTTCTCTATTTTTTTATCTGTGTCTGTTCTGTGGTTATTAATCATGGCTCCCACTGTGGTCACAATCTGTTTTTATCTGAGAAATTATTTTTTTTATTTCATTTTTTCCAGATCCTCTTTCATTGCCAGCTCAGGGAGTCCAGGTCATTGAATTTTGGGTTGTTCCATCCCAGCCCCTGGATTTCCCTTGGGTGATCTGAAAGTTCGGGTTTGCATCTTGTTTAGGTGTTTTCCTATGTTTTCTTGTTGTTGTTGTTGTTGTTGTTGTTGTTATTGTTATTGTTGAAGTTTTTGGTTTAATTCCTGGGTTCCTCTTTATAAACAGCTTATAGAAAGTATTTTTATTTCTAATATGTGGAGCCCTCGGGGGATGGCTGTTTCTTGGATTGTCTTCCAGGTACAGGAGGCCTTTGGGTTTTGAGTCTATAATGGCTGTTAAACAAGCTTAATCTTAACTATACCAGAAAGGACATCTGACTAGAACAATCATGTTGCCTTGGCCAAAGTAATACAGTCAGCATCAATAATAGCATCAAACACAGCTTAGAAAATGACAAATTGTGGTAGCTTTAGGTTATACAAAATGTGGTACCTAAAATTTTAGCATTACCTGAGAAGTTGTTATAAAGGCAATATTTCAAGAGTGATGGGAATACTTAGATGCCATTTTCAGGAATTGCTGGAAGCTACATTGGAACAGTGTGACAGTGGGGAAACTTCTACTTATTGTTTTAAGGGAATGCCCACACTTTTATGGGCTTTACCTCCTGAATTACTATCAAGATCTCACGGAGAAGGTCCAAGACAGATGTAGCTCTACTAAGTGGGAAGGGAAGAAAATTCCCCATAACCCAAGTCTTCTTCATAGCAAACACTGTATAGTCTCACTTATGTATGAAATATGAAGAAGTAGTGGTTAGAACAGAATGGGGATGAGCAGAGGCTAGTAATGGGGAGGACAGGGAAAATGAAAACACTGATTAATATGTATGAAGCTTCAGGTAAGTGGAGAAATTCACAGTGACTATTTACAAATAATGTGTTGGATAATTCAAAAAGCTCGGAAATTATTTTAAACACTCTCAACCCCCAAAACGATAAATATTTGGGTGATACATATGTTAATTAGCCTGGTTTGAGCATTTATACATATACGGTATATCATTCTTTGCCAAAATAACATAAACCTTAAAAAGATTAGTGGCAGACATAAAACTACAAATCCAGGGAATTCAGAGAATAACAAGCAAAATAAAACAGGAAATAATTAACCAACTAGGCATACCATATTTAAACATCAGAAAACCAAAAAGAAAGAAAATTTTTAAAAGAAACCAAAGGAAGCATGTAATATATAGAGAAACAAAAACAATCATTTCATAAATCTTCTCACCAGAAACCACCCCCCTAAAAAAAAGAAAAAGAAAAGAAAGTGAAGTAAACTATTTATGGCCCCTACTAAAAGAAAAAATACTTCAAATTAGAATTTTATATTTGCATATGTTTTATTCAAAAGTAAAAGAATTAAAGACTTTCTAAGAAAATCAAAAACTGAGGGAATTTATTTTTAGCAGTCCTGCTCAACAGTAATGTTAGATGGAATTATTTACGCAGAAGGAAATTATTATATGTTAGAAATCTGGATCTGCATGAGCAAAAAAAATAATTAGTGATTTAAAATAATGGCAAAATCGAAACTTTTATTTTTCTTATTCTTAGTTTATCTAAATAATAACTATGTAAAGCAGTAATATTAACAATGTCTTGACTGGTTATAGCATTTGGTTAAATAGAGTGACTAACAATACTGTCACAGGATGACATGGAAAAACTGGGAATACTTGCTTATGAATCACCTATACCACATATGAAGAGTGTATTATTTGAAGATGGACTTAAGTAAGTTTAAAATGTATATTGTAAAACCTAATGCAAGCACTAAATTTCTTTCTGTAAGTATAATTGATATAAGAGGAGATAAACAGAATGATATAAAATGTTTCTTTAAACCCTGAGAGGAAAAGTAAACAGGGCTTGGGGAGAAGTAAACAAGTAAAAAAGATAGAAAGGAGTTACAAAATAGGTAAATATTAATCCAATTATATAAATAATTGATTTTGAGTGGTCTAAACAGACCAATTAAAATCAGATTAGGAGAGCTGATTAAAAAGGTAAAAGTTAAATACATGACTAAAAGAAACCCACCTTAAATGTAAAGACTTATGTTAAAAGTTAATGGGTTAAGATATGCTGCGCTAATAACCCTAATCACATAAAAAAGAGTGCTAGTTTAATTTCACAGGAATCCAACTTGAGAACAAAAGGGATTATCAGAAGTTAAGAGGGTTTTATTGCATATGAGTACCTGCTGTGTATTTAATACTATAACAGATTTTTTTCATTTATTTTTTTCTCATAAAAGTCCAATTGGTGGGTGTCATTTATGCTTTTTGAATATATGAAAAATCAGTAAAATGTAAAAATGGCACTCTATGTTGATCTTTTGTTAAATAAATTATACTGAAACAACAAACAGAAAAAATAAGCATTTGACAACCACAAGAAGCAAATGAATACACCATTCTGTTGGCTACTTTTCTACTTTGTCTACTACTACAGTGTGAGCCTGTTCACACTGCAGACTCTTGTTGCTCCCAGGTAGACAAGAGATCCACAAGACATGGGCTCAACAAGACCTTTCAAGCCAGCTTGTTTTCATGTGTGGTCTGTGACCACCTTGTCTCATACAATACTGATGCCCCGTGCTCTCCATCACACATGACTCTGGTGACAATTTCTACTGCCGCTCAGTGTCTCACAGCTTTTCTACATGATTTGATGTTGTGTTTGTAATGTACTTAGCACATTTCATCCGCCTGCCAAGTTTGGGTTTACTGCACTTTAACGCAGCTCTCTCTTGGTGTCCTGCTACAATCCTTCAACCGTAAACATTTCACGCTGCAGAGAAGAGCTGGAAAGAGCATCGCTTCGGTGTTGTTGGGCTGGCTGAAATCCAGGGCCTTGTTGCCAGAGATCTGCAATTCCATTAATAATAAAAGGGGCTGATGGTATTGCTAGTGAGGCTGCCTGAAAATCCACATGCTAGCAAGTCTGCATCCCATTTTCACTGTCCGGCAGCTAAGGACATCAATCTCATTCATAGTAACATGACTCCCTGGACAACCCATTTTATACACACTTCTCTCACGAAATAGCATATTACTAGTCTGATGTGGCTTTTGTGAGTTTGTTTTCATTTTGCATGTTGTTTTATGAGCCAGGGTCTCACTTTGTAGTTCAGGCTGGCCTTGAACTCAGCATGTAGTACCTCTAATTTGCAGTAACCATCCTGACTCAGCCTTTTGAGTGCTGGGATTATAGGCATGTCACCACATCCAAAATGGCAGGGGTTTTCATATCTTTGCAATAAAGATAGCTTTTATAATGTGAACTAGGAAGAAAAGGGACAAAGGGGAAGGGGAAATGGGAGGGTAGGAAAAAGGAGAGAAGGGAATGGAATTAGTATGATAAAGTAGAAAACTGGAAAAAAAAGTCTTTGTAAATAAGGAGGGGTGGAAGGGTTGAAGGGAGGGCCGGGGAATGGGGAAAAAAATAAGAACCAAGATAGATTAGGTAAAGGTACAAATTTTCAATGATGAATTTCATTGTATTGTATACCTAAAATATACCAAATACTTAAGGAAAATATAGCTATTGTCTTTTAATTATTAAATGTGTATAGCAATTTTATAATTTATGCAAAAAAGAAAAAAATAAATTGGAGACGAATCCCATAGTATTCTCCTGTGCTTCTGAATTTTATTTTATACACATTTCTTTCATATAACATGCCCTTGTTCTCCACTTACTAAGTAATTTACCAAGTTATATAGATGGCTTGGTACAGACTAAAATGCTTCCTTTTACGTGAACTTTATTCCCTTACTCTCCAGCTGTCTCTTTCAACATGTTCTTGTCATGAAAATAAGAAGCAGTAGTATAGCCCTCATCCTTATTTTGCATGTTTAAATTTAAAATAATTGTAAGCCTGGGAGCAGAGAATTCCTAGGGAGAGAAATTAAGGAGTAAAATCCAAACGCATTTTATCTAGGGACTCCTGGTATTTGTGCATGGAAGCTTTTACCTGTGGTTCACATTGAATAGGTATTTTTATTCACCTCTGCTTATATTTTGCAACTAAGTCTCATCAGTTATGTTTTGTAAACTGCTCCACTCAGAAACAAGCTTACCACCACATTACTGTGAAGGGGCCTGATCTCCACCAGTGTGAATAAACTCAAGAAAACTATCAATTGAATCTAGAAATCGCAGTGCTGATGAAAACCCTGCCAATGAAATACCCCTCAAAGCCAAAGTCTTGATAATAAACAGCTGAATAGAATACGTACAGTTAAACACCGCTGGCACACCCACCTCTATTTATAGTTACACACAGCTGAGGAAGGAAAGGCAAAACCGGATATTAGCTGAGGCTGACCCTTAAGAATGGGCTTGGTTTTGTTTTGTACTAATTTAAGATAAATAATTCTTTTAAGGATACACATATCATTAATGCTAGCTTGCTCATTTTATCACTTTTTATAATCCCTGAAGAGTAACTAGCCATAGATTAAGATTAAGGCAGTGGTTTGAACATATCATTGAATAGCAATTTCAACAATAGAAAAATACTATAAATAATATGATAAAAATGGGAGGCTGATTTTATTTATTTATTTATTTATTTATTTATTTATTTATTTATTTATTTTTAGTACTGGGGATCAAACTTGGGTCCTTGTGCTTGTGAGGCAGGCTCCTAACCACTGAGCTAAATCCCCAGCCTGGAAGCTGATTTTAATAGCTTGAAGGAGAAAGTGTTGATGCAAAAAGTAAGGATATTAATGCTTCCATAATGATAAATACATTTATTGTGAAATAGGAAGAAAAGCTCTAATGGAGTAGGGGAAGTGTGAAGGTTAGGGGAAAGGAAAGAAGGGAAAGAAAAAAAATATGAAGAAAGGAAAAACATGGAAACAAAGTCTTTGTAAATAAGGAAGGGTGGAGGGGAGAAGGGAGGGCAGGGGAATGGGGAAAAGATAAGAACCAAGATACATCATATAAAAGTACAAGATCCTAATGATGAATGTAACTCTATTATACACCTAAAATGTATCAATAAACTTAATTTCAAAACAGGTGCATTTAATGAATTTTAGGATACAAATACAGTTGTAGATAAGGAAACATACTTCTTATTCAAAGGATGTTAGGAGGCAGGAAGCTCATATTAAATATGAAAAATGTTAACTAAATTCAAGTAATAAAGCGAGAATGTGCCAGACGGTGTGAGTTTAAAAAATATAATCCTCCTCAGGGGTTTGTTTTCAACAGTAAATCTTGCTTGGCCTCTATGAACCAATCACAGAAAATACCTGTGCCACGAAACTTTTAAGAGTTCGGTCAAAAGTGGAATTTCATAACCCCGTGTCTATTTACTCTGCAGCCAGTGAACCTCCTGAACCCCGTAGGCCCAGCTGATTCATCGAAATGTCAGCTACACCATCTTTCTCTTGGTTGTCAGCTCTTTTAACACATTAACAAAAAATCTAAATATGTATTTTGCCCTTTTGTGTTGTGTGGGTCACGGACTCTACCAGAAGTACTTTTTCGAAAAAAGGATTCTTAGCTGCAAGCCACTTTTGTCATCTACCCTATTGAAATTAATTTTTACATCATCTAAGTAATCCTAAAAATGAAGTAAAGTGACAGATGTCCTGTATCTTTCTTCCACAAATACTGTTCCTCCATGTGCTAAATTTTATGCGATATTTTCTCTAAGGTTACCGTTAAGCTCGTCACTGGTTAATGAAACACTTTCCTTCCAAATAAGTAAAAAAGGCTCCACAAAGAAGTAAACCTATACTTTGGAGAAAACTGTGGTTTAGGTCTGTAGTAATACTCATTGTCATGTTTAATTCTGAGTGTCCGGTGGGCCCTTTATAAAGCACACACATCATACGCATTCTTCAAAACGGCCTTTCTTCTCTTTTTCGGGAAATCTTAGAGAACTAAGGAAATGTGTTTCAGCCTTTTACTCCTTTCTCTTCCATATACATGGCAGGCAATGATGCAGTGATGCTTGGCTATTTTGCTATTTTAACTGTTCTTTTGCATACATGACTCTAGAGGAAAAGAATATGTGTTGTTTTCCTGAGATAAGCTCCACGGGACCTACTATACACTTGAGCATCAAAAATTGCTCTTTGAATGGGAAAGTAATTGGATTCATTAGTTCTAAATTCATTCGAAGCTATCTTTAGATCATGGATCTCCTCAGGTATTAGGGTGCCAGAGAGATTTCCTCAGGAGCCAGTCATTTAGGAAACAAACATCCAGTTCCAGATGCCAGCTGCCATATTTTGCCCTCAGAACCAGAACATAACTTTTTACTTAAAGAAAAGTGAGCTATGGGCAGGACTGTTCAAGATCTCTGGGTTAATTTTTTACTTCCAAAGCTTTTCATTGACTCTTGGTTATTTTCTTTTTTCCTTTGAGGATGAAACATTTCAGAGGTGTCAGGTAAGAAAGATAAGACCCAGTCAGTTAGTGGAGCTATGCAAATTCACTTTTTGCAAAGGACAAAATATATATGCCTAAAAAGTGAAAACAGCAGTACAGTGATTTCCTGGGCCAGTGAAAGCAGAAATCTGGCAGCGAGGACGGGATGGATGGTTTGTTCAGAATCATTTGTGTTCATAAAGCCTTTGAAGGCCTGTGACTGCCTGTGCTTAGGAAGATAAGGAATGCTGAGAGGTAACAATTTTCTGCCTAAGAATGTTAAAAACTAAAGTAAAATAAGCAGGACCTTCATCTTGCAGCAAGGGTAGCTTGTTGAAGTCAAGCTACTAATAAGCCCAGAATAGAAATAAAACCTACCTTCTGAGGCCCCAACTAGTTTTGTGAAAATTATCTTTCTGATGTTCATATTTGAAATCCTCACAATTCAAAACATTCTCTTCTGTCCAAATTCTCCTTGACTTTCCTTAATATTTCGTGTGAGCTTCCCACTATTAATGATAATTTCCAACTTAACATTTAGTTGCTGCATCCAGTTGCTGAATTATGCTATATTTTCTGTTTCTTTTTGTGTATTCTTTCACATCAGAAAAAGGGTTGGGACTAAGGAAGGCTTAACTACTATGAAACTATTTCTGATTTCCTCTATTCATGTGAAGGGAATGAGGGAGAAAGAAGTCTATGTTTAGAGGGGTAAAGAATATCCTTCAGAAGAAACTGAACCAGAAACTCTTTGCACAGAAGGATGGAAATTTAGATAGGAAATTCGAATGATGCTGGAACTTTCTGAGAGGAATATCTGTGATACTAAATGTAAGTTTACTAAAGGACACTCATTAATGGCTAACTTTGTATAAGAAATTAATTGATAAATAAAATGTGTTGAAATTAAAAATGTTTGTTCATGAAAGGTTCCTACTGAGAAAACAAACAGCAGTCTAATTTTGCGCATGTAGATATTCCTCAGTAGGCTCTCCACCTCTACCCCTCAGCCTAGAGTCCTATTTTCCCTTGCCTTACAGCATTCCTTCTACTTCTACTCCAGTTAACCTACAGACCTCAGATTTAACAGATAAAATATTTGCAAAACGAAAATCTGAGATCTCACTATTTCTTCTTGAAAAATATCATTTGCATAAAAATTATAGTTTCCCTTTTAAAAGAGATGAAAGAGTACTAGAGAGTTTTAATTTTTTCAACACTTTAATGAAATATTTCAAATATCAACAATGCATGTTCATGTATCTACTACCTAAATTTTATAACTAGCATTTCATTATAGTTCTCTCACTACATGTTTGTCAACCAATCCATTTTACTTTTTGATGAAGTTGAAAGCAAATGGCAGATGCCAGTATATTTCTCCCAAAATACTTCAGCATGGACCTCTTCCCTATAGCTCTTCTATGTTTAATACAAAATACACATACACATAGCATATGATTATGTGTATAAAATGAATTACACAAACCTTAGGGATTTTGCCACTAAATTTTGACAAATGAAAAGACACTTTTCATTACTATCATGCTCAATTCCAACCCACAACCATTTATACCTAATGATAACCACTGTTCTGATGTTGTTCAATAACATATAGACCATTCTGGTTGTTTATAAGTTGTTAAAAATACAATGAAGCAGTGTATACTATTTCCTGTAAGGTTTCTACTCAGCTTAATTATTTTGGGATTTACATCATTCTGGGTATGCTAGTATCATTTTTCTTTTTTACTGTCTATTGTATGAGTAGTCCTTGATACACTTCTGCCTTCTACTATTAATTGTCACTTAGGATGTTTATGGTTTCAGGTTATTATTAATAAAGCTGAGATGAATATATTTGTACAAATATCTTTGTGAATATATATTCCCATCTTTCTTGTCTAGAGATATAGGAATGGAATTGTGATATTTCTTCAAAATGACTGTACCATTTTTCTTTCTACAAAAGATATATTTGTATACACATGTCACAATTTGAAGTATTCAATCTTAGTCATTTTGATGGTATTTGTAGTGATATTTCAACATGGTTCTAATTTCACTTCCTTAATACCTAATCATTTTTTAATTTTTCATGTGATTCTTGGCCACTTGCATATCTTGTCCATGTCTATTTTGCTCATTTATTATTTTGTTTGTTTGTTTGAGATGAGGTCTTATTGTGTTGCTCAGGCTTATTTCAAATTTCTAGGTTTAAGTCATCATCGCATGCTGGCCTCTCGAATATCTGAAACTAAAGGTCCATGTCTATTTTATTTAGCCCACTTTAAAAATTAGAATAATGAAATTCTAATAAGGAATTTTATAATTACTCATAACCCAGATGCATGTTCTTCATGTGATATACATTTGATAGATATTTCATCCTATCCTGTGGATTACACATATTTATTTTATTAGTGGTAACTAAGATGAGTGAAAGTATTACATTTTAATGCCTTTTTAAAATTTTTCTTTTATTAGTACAAGTTTGCAGTACACAATGATTACATTCTTCATAGAGAGTTGGTGCATCTACATGACACCTTGTAATTCTGTTTCGATCGCCTTTCTCTCTCCTCCTTCCTCCTACCCTCCATCTCCTGAACTGTTTCCCAATTGCAAAAGAACTATCTCCATATTTCCCATAATCTATCTTTTATTTTACCCTTTATTTATATTTGGGGTTTCATATATATGAGAAACTGTGCAATATTGAAGTTTATGTCTCTGATTTACTTTACTTAACATTATGGTCTTAATATGCCCCATTTTTATAAAAATGACTCAAGATTATTCTCCTATATGGCAAAGAACCATTCCATTGTATAGAAATACCACATTTTCTTCATCCATTCAGCTATTTATGGGCATATGGGCTAGTTCCAAGATTTTTGTGCTGCTATTAATGTGGATATGTATGCATTGCTGTCATATGATGTTTGGAACTCTTTTAGGGAAAATACATAGAAAGGGAATAACTCGTTCAAATGTAGTTTCTAGTTTTAGCTTTCAAGGAATCTCCATACTGATTTCCATAGTGGTTGTGCTAGTTTACATTCCCATCAACAATGTAGAAGGGTTCCTTTTACCCACAGTCATACTAGCATTTGCTGTTTGATTTCTTGACAGCCATTCTTTCTGGACTAATATGAAATCTCAATGTAGTTTTAATTTGCATTTCTCTAATGGCCAGAGATGTTGAAAATTTTTTGATGTTTGTATAAGTCATTTGCCCTTCTTCTTCTTCTGAGAAGGGTCTATTCATTTCAGTGGCCATTTTTTTAATGAATCTTTTGTCACAGATGTTCAGTGTTTTTTATTTCTTTATATATTCTAGAAAATACTGTTCTGTCCAATGAATAGCTGGCAAAACATTTTTCCATTCTTAGGTTGCTTCTTCACCCTGTTGTTTTTTTCCTTGGCTGTATAAAAGCTTTTTAACTTGATATGATATGATTTGTTGACTGTGGTTAATATTTCTTCTGCGATTGAGTTCTGTTCAGGAAATCCTCACCTACACCTGTTACTTCAAGAGTTTTTCCTATTTTAACTAGATTCCTACAGGTTGTTTCTGTTTTAACATTTCATTCTTTGGTCCATTTTCATGCTAATTTCATATACGGTGAGATATATAGGTCTAGATTCAATCTTCTGCATGTGAATATCCAGTTTTTCACCTTTTCATTTAATTTAGAGACTGTCTTTCCTCCAGCGTATCTTTTTGCTCCCTTTGTCAAAGATCAAATAGTTGATTACATTTGGTGTTGTTTCTGCATCTTCTTTTCTGTTCCATTCATCCACATGTCTGTTTTTGTGCCAGTACCAGCTGTTATTATCACTGTTGATTTGTAATAGAACTGGAAATCCAGTATTGTGATGTCTTCTGTTTTGCTCTTGTTACCCAGATTATTTTTGCTATTCTTGGTTTCTTCTGGTTCCATAAGAATTTTGGGATTGTTTTTGCCCATTCTTTGCAGAATGCTCTTGGTATTTTGATTAGAATTACATTAAATATCTGCATCAGTTTTGGTGACTATAGTGGTTCTGCCTATCAAGAAATGGGATATCTTTACATTTTCTGCACATCTCTATGACCTTCTGTTTCAGAGTATAGCAATTTACTTCCTTATTTAGGTTAAGACCTAAATATTTCATTCTTATTGATGCTATTGTGCATTGTATTGTTTTCCCAATTTCCTTCTCAGTGAATTCATTATTGATTATTGTGTACTGAGTTTGTATCCTGCCACATTGCTGAACTTGATTATTCTAGGAGTCTTTCGGTGGATATTTTTGGATCTCCTATGTAGAGGATTGTGTCATCTGCAAATAACAGTAATTTAATATCATCCTCTCCAATATGTAGACCTTTATTTTGTCCTCTTGCCTGATTGCTCAGGGTGATGTTTTGAGTACTATATAGAATAGCAGTGGTCAGAATGGATATCCATATCTTGTTCCTGATTTTAGAGAGAAAGCATTCAGCTTGTTTTCTACACTTAATATGATATTGGCAGTGGGTTTATCATAAATAAATTTTGTTAGACTGAGATAAGGTTCCTCCTTACCTATTTTCTTCAATGTTTTTTAGTATGAAAGGATGTTGGATTTTTGCAAAGGATTTTTTGTATCTATTGAGAATATGTGGCTTTTGTCCTTGCTTCTGTTTATAAGATGTATTATAATTTTTGATTTATGTTGAACCATGCTTGTATCCCTGTGATGAAGCCTACTTAGTCATAATGTATAACCTTGTTGATGATTTGTTGCATTCAGTTTGCCAGCATCTTGAATATTTTTATGTCTATGTTTATTAAAGAGATTGGCCTGTGGGTTATTTTTTATGGATACTTGTTTTGGAATCAGAGCAATACTAGTTCCAGGAATGATTTTTGGAGTACTAGTTCTATTTTAGCTTCATTAAAGAATTTGAATAGTATTAATGTTAGGTATTCCTCAAAGTTCTTTATTTCAGCTGTGAATCCATTAGGACATGGGATTTCTCAGCTGTAGATCTTTTTCTTATTGTCTCAATTTCATTGTGTGTTATTTGATTATCTCAGATTTTAAAATCGTCTTGGTTCAATTTTGTTGATTCGTATATATCTAGGAATCTATCCACTTCTGAATTCAGTTTATTGGAGTACCTGTTTTGGAATTTGTTGCCAATAATCTTACGGATATTGGCATTGTCCATTGTGATTTCACCCTTCTCATTTCTAACTACATTGATTTAGATCTTTTCTTTCCTTTTAGTGGTAAGATTTGCTAAGACTTTGTGTATTTTATTAATTCTTTCACAGAACAAGATTTTTTGATTCATTTATTGTTTTTATTTTTTAAAGTTGTAATTTCATTAATTTCTGCTCACTTCCCTATAATTTCATTCCTCCTACTAGATTTAAATTTGGGCTCTTCTTGTTTTCCTAGGAACTTGACATGCATCATTAGTTTATATATCTGTGCAGAATATATTATGTATTATGTGTTTCTCTGTTTTTCTATTATGGGCCTTCATACCTATAAACTTCCCCCTTAGGACTTCTTTCACTGTGTTCCAAAAGTTCTGGTATTTTACATTGACATTGTAATTTGATTCTAGGAATTGCCTCATTTCTTCCTTGATTTCTACTGTACCCCATTAATTATTCAAGTGTGTACTATTTAGTTTCCATGCATTGCATTTGCTTTATTTCTGTGGTTTCTTTTGCCATTGATTTCTACCTTCATTGCTCTGTTATCTGGTAATATGCACATAATAATTTTAAATATTTTGTCTTTTTTATTAACTAATATGTTGTCTATTTTGGGAGAAAGGAACTTCTATGTACTGTTGAGAAATATATACATTTTGTGTTGTTGGGGGAACACTCTGTAGTTACCTATTAAGTCCATTTATTCAAAGCTTTGGTTCAACTCTGATATTTCTGTTGTTTCTCATCGCATTAGGTGGAACCTGTATTATGTCTGGCCTGTACCCCCTTTATGCAGCTACCCTCTCTGGATGGCTCTCATCTAGTCACTGTGGGAGTGTAGCACTGGAAACCCTGAAGGAGAGTTCCTCTGTAGTTTTCCTGAGGCTCAGTTTTAAACAACTTGAAAATCTTAAATGTTTGGCATGAAAGGAACCATGTGTAAAGTTTGGGACCAAGGAAGTTTGGTTGCTGAAGAGACTAGCACCATAAAAAGATGTCAAATAATTAAACCAGGTCAAGAAAAAATGTGGGTGCCTTTAAGGCATCTCAGTAATAAGTAAGACCCTACTTGTCATAAGCTCAAAGGGGACAAAGTGTCAACTTTTCATTTGAGAGCTCAATCAGCTTAAAAAAGGATTACCTAAAGAATTGGTGAGCCAGGATTTATTTCCCCATGCTCAGCATGAAGACACTGAGAAGTTACTATAGCTATGATCCAAGGGAGCCAGCTTCTGCTTGTGCTGGTGGAAGATTTTTGTCATAGTCCATTTGATGTTTTATTTTTTCACACATTCAGAAGGTAAGAGTTTGGGGTCAGGATACTTCTTCCCAGATTTCAAAGGAAGGCCTGAGTGGTCAAGCAAATAGCTTCTGAGAGCACAATGCATGAAGCTGTACAGGGGAAACAGTGAAGATAAGAGAAATTAAGTGAGTCCAGGAATGTGGAATTTCTGCCAAGGAAAGCTACAGGCTGCAAGAGGATTGAACCCAAGAGAGGCCGCATAGACTGCATTCAGCAAAGCCATAAATATTGTGCTGCCTAGCCTATGGGAATTCATATCTCAGCACAATGTGTGCTGGTTGCCATATATGGAGCTACAGCATTTAGTATTTGTTCTAGTGGGTTTTGTATTGTTTCAGTCATATTTTCTTTTTAGTACATGTCTGTGGTACATAACACTCACATTCATCATGGGTAATGGAATATTCACCCCGTGTCATTTTATTTTGCTGTTAAGTAGTTCACAATTAGGACTTTGCCTTAACTTCAGAGGAAATTTTGACTTGGACTTTTGAATAGTACTGTTGAGACTTTGGGGGCAAGGATCAGTTTGTTTTCAGTTGTACCTAACATAGTTATGAGTATGTCATGTTAGATAGAATTATGACACTTTTATTTGGAAATTAATTATGGTTTAGAGAGTTGCATTTGGATATCAAGTTGCCATATGGTAGAATTTGACAGGTAAACTAGATTATCGACTTGACTGGTTTTAGAGCTTCTTGGGAGATGAGCAATGCTCCCTTCTGGGTGTGTGTAGGTAGGTAATGGCAGCGTGATCTCCTGTACTATATTTGGTCCCTATCCCTAGCCTCCTTCCTTCTCTGGCACAATTCACCTTTTCTGCTTCCCAGACAGTATGAATTAAGCAGCTTTACTCTGTCAGGTCCTTTTACCACAATGTGTTTGCCTTGGAGCCAGCCAATTATGGACAGAAACCTCTGAAACTGTGAATCAAAATAAACTTTTTTCTTTAAATTATTGTTCTATAATTAAGATAAATATGCCAACATGTTTTACCAAGCGAAACATATTTAAAGCATTGGTTAAAATTGCTTTCACTATATAGAAAACATTCATATTGAGACCTCTAAACTACTTTCACAAAACTGGAATTTCATGCCAGTAATCCTATAAATGGTAATGCACTATCTGTAATGACTTACAATTTTTTACTTTATAATTTACTGATGGTGCTTGAATCAATCTGCTTGCAAATGTGATTAAATATATTGTCACCCAGAATAAGTATGAAAAGCTGAGCTTTTAAAGTTCTCTTTCCTTATCATTTGAAACAAATCAATCTTTTAGTCCTGTAAAATAATTTCAATAATAATTTTGATCTCAAATCAGTTACCTTGACTTTAAGAAGTAAAAAAAAAAAAACATGTGTTATGATTCAGAATACTGGTAACATAAAAACTACATGCCTATTTGTTTGGAAAATGTTTGGTCATTATACACTTAGTGTTCAACAATGACTTAGATGAAGAGGTGTTATCTCAATACTGTGACATTTATTGCAAGTATATTAGTAAGGAAAACTGTGCCTACTATTTCGCAAAAGCATATGAAAAATTGAAGCTCCATGCTGTATTTTCTTTAATGTAATTTAACAGTGACTTGCAGTTACTTTTATAGAACAAGAAATGACAATAGCATTTCCTCAAATAGACTCAAGTACAAGAGTTTTGTTCTTTAAATAATAATGGAAAAATTGAACATTGGCAGAAAAACATATTTCTCCTACTTTATTAAAAGCAGGAATTACTACCTTTCCAAGAAGCCAGCACTTTCCTTTGCTATATTCTTTTGTTTGTTTTTGCAACCTATAGTTCTACATTAGTGTATGGGAGGTGCAGTGGTGCAGAAGTTGTGGGGTCTGCTTTTGATTTTGCAAGCTCAGTCACCATCAGTGTGACATTATTTTTTTACTCCAAATACTGCTCTTCTCTGTGTGTGAGCCCATAGTAGCTAGGCTCGACAAACACATGCATTGGTGTTCATATAGCGTAAAGATAATCTCAAGGCAACTGTGTGTCTGTTTCCTAAGGATTATTTGAATACCTCCATTTCTTACTAGTGCTCCCTCTATAACTAGCACTAATTTTATAAAACTAATGTGAAGATGAAATGAATTTACTGAATAAATGCATTTTGAATTAATGTATATTTTTAAGCATCAGTGCTTATATTCTACTATTAAACAAGGAACTATAGTTTTGAAATCATCAAAATAAATCTATTTTTATATAAATTTTAAAATTTAAATAAAACTATCAAAGATTGTTAGTTTTTTAAATTTTAGATATTTTATTGATTGAGTGATTGACTGAGACAGGTTCTCACTATGTAGTGGAGACTGACCTGGAATGCACTGTGTAGCCCAGGCTGGTCTTGAACTCACAGAGACCCTCCTGCCTCAGCCTCTTGAGTGCTGGGATTATAGGCATGTGCCTATATTTTAGATATTTTTTATCTTCAGGCAGTACTAAAAGAATATAATAGATGGGGCCAGGGTGTCGCTCAGTGGTGCCACTACCTGCCTTGAAAGCACAAGGTCCTGCATTCAATCCCTGGTACCAAAAATAAAAGCATAAAATAGATGCTCATTACCATCCTAGATTTTTTAATTTTTCTCTACATTTAGTTACTATATTTCTCACACTTACTTAAAACAGAATAACGTTGCTAAAATTTTAAATATTATCATTTACTTGAATAATGTGTTCACATAATTTTACACACAGCATTACAATTTTATGATGTTCACATTTTCTCATTTTTCCCAAGTTAGTAGAGAAGATTCCATTCATAGAGATTCATTTTACAGTAAACCCTGAGGTTACATATCTCCTCCATCAAATAAGGGATTAAAGTTTTAGCCAAGGTAAGATAGATAATTCTATATATAAGGGAGATAGTGACTGAGAATTTAGGTATGAATTAGTGCTTAGAAATGGAGTTAAAAATCATCGAGATCTATTTCTAAAATGGTTACCATATGCGTGTGGTATTGTATTTGCTTAAGAAATTTACAAAAACATTTTAAACAATTCCTGCCTTTGAACTCACTCACACTCAACCTGAACTGGTTCACATAACTCCATGTATTAAGGAGATGCCATATAAATCAGCAAACGTAAAGAACAGTCAGAAAAAAAGCACAGGGTGTGCTGGTGTGAGTTTAGGCACCTTGCATCTGTTCCTACATCTATCACTGTTTAATTTGCTTAGTTTGATATTTTTGTCCCTCTTTAATGCTTCAAAACACTCAACGTAATCCAAAATATAAATACAAGTTTTTCTTTTAAGTCAAAGGTAATAGATGAAATTTATGTGAAGAATACTGGTTTTGAGGTAAAAAGTAATTCACAGCTAAAAAGGACAATATGATTCAGAATGGACATTCTGATATCTCAAACGTGTGAGCATAAACTTTCCGTGATGTTCTTTCTGAAAGGTGATGAAAAGGAGACAATCAGGTTTGTCATTGTCAAGGTCTAAGTAAAACAACTGCACAAAAGAAGACTTTCTATCCCCATATCAACAAGTGAAAAAAGTTCTCTGTGCTTAAGAAGATAACAATGTAAGAAGATAACAGAGTCATTGTCCTTCTCCACACACCATTGATGCAAATCCAGCAAATTCCATAGAATTGTGTCTGTGATACCTGTCAGGAGAGACTTCTAACCAAATATCAATATGATCTGGAGGTCATTCGTGACATGTAACTTTAGACCTTTCCCTTTCTCTTTAGCATTCTAAGCTTTCATTTCACTCTTTGGACAATGAAAAAATGGTATTGATTGGATGAATTAGGGAAAAGCTTTCATTTTAAGATTCAGTGAGAGGCAAGCTCACCATTGTTAATAGTGGCCACAGAGTTTTGGCGGAAGTTGATATTGAGTTTGGTCAGAGGTACGTTCATTATTCAAAGAAACTTTAAGGAGAGCGGAGAAAAGGCAAAAGAGAGTAATTTGAACTGAAAATTTGCACAGATTATAGATGAAAAAAGAATTGCCTCAGAGAATATGTTAGAGACACTAAACAATCTTTAACGGTTGCCACAATTAAGGGTGAAAAGATGAAAGAAGATGCCAAAAAAGGAAAGAAAATGAAATCAAGTTTTTTAAAAAAATTAAAGATAAATGTCTTTATGAATTGTAAAATAAAATACTTGATTATAACACAATGATAAATGTAATAAAATACAACTAATGTATTCAAGTTAAATGTACACACAATATTGATTAAATAACTAGACATATATTGCAGAAGATGTTTTAAAATTACTCTAATCATTATTATTCTCAAAAATAGTATTATATGAAAATAATATGATATGCACAAATTAATCAGAGACTGTATCGGGGTTATATTAACTGCCAAAAGATAAAACTTCCTGCAACTTTGAAAGAGATAGATGATATTGGCTAGCAAGTCTACAGTGGTGTTCAAGGAAGTAGAGAAATTCCAAATGATCCTCAAACAACAGTATTAAAGCAGAGTCAATTATATCTGAGCATCAAAACAGCTTTGGATGTGGAATTTTCAGCAGAGCCGTTTACTTTGTGGGACACATAGAACATATGTAAAGCAGTAGCTATTGCTGTTTTTGAACATGATTGACATATTGCATGATGGGACCCTGATAAAGGCTTTGTGAGTCAGTAAGAGGCATGAACAGAGAAATTCTCCAGAAAGGCACATCTAGTGGTAAAATATAGGACAAAAGAGAGCAAAAGAGAGATGAGAAACTCTGAACGTTCCCACTAAGAATTTCTACTCATGCAATAGTCCAGGTGCCAGAACTGGGGAAGTCACAGAGGAAGAAGAAAGAAGAAGATGGAGAGGGCTGACAAACTTGGCCAGTGACTGAACGCCAGTTTGTAACTTTCGGTAAATGGCCTTGTGCCCTGAGGCTAATCCCCCACCGCCAGTGCTATCTTTCTTACTTAGTGAAATGGATTATACTGTTTTTGCTTCTACCTGTCTCAGAGATGCTGTCAGAACTGATTACATGTATTTCCCCAAAGTAATCTAAAGTGTTTTAATTCTTTGGAACTGTATGCTATGTAAATATAATTCTTCATTATGTATAAAGAGGAGTACAGAGTGATGGATGGGCCTGGCCAACGTGAGAGAATTGTGTAAAGAATATGGAGAGGGAGAGAAGCTAGATAATCAATATAGTGTTTAGTGTGGAGGGCTGAAGTCATTGACGGAAGGGTACTGAGTGAAAGGGGAAGAGGCAGACAAAAATAGTGCATTTGAGAGTTAAAACTGAAGAAAGAGGGTGCTGTAATATGTTAAATCATTTCAACAGAAAATGCATTTTAGTTTTGTTGTTCAACAACACTAAGAAGCACTAAGAAAAAAGTATCAATTTAAAATTAAAGGTCGGTTGTTTATGAAATGATATGCGAAAACAGGAAAATACATTGTTTTACATTCTGAAATTCAAATCAAAATAATAAATACATATACAGTTGCATTACAAAATAGCATCATTTCAGAGACAGGTCCAGAGGCTGAGGAGAGGGAGGGTGAGAAGCTGGAAGACAGAGCTATGGTTCCAAATATATTAAGTTACAGTTAGGAGTAAGAGGTTATGGTGAGCTTTTGCACATAGGGTGACTGTGAGTAACAATAATGTGACTGTGAGTAATAATAGTAGCTCAAAACCGAGAAGAAAGGATTTTGAAGGTGTTTATCACAAAAAATGATGGAGATTGAAGTAGATAGATACATCTGATTAGATTTAAACATGATACAATGTATACATGCCATGAAACATCGCATGGTGATGTACAAATGTTTTAAGTAAATAAATACAGACAAAAGAAATAATTTTGAAAATACAGTTGCTGGTAATTTTGGTCACTATCACAAAGGACTGAGAGAAGTCACTAGAATTGCAGAATTCAAGCGACTATGGTTCCAAAAGATAGGCTCAGTTATAAGGTGTTCTGGCATTGATATTATGTGGTATGTACTCGGCTTTCCTCAGAGAAACCACTTAGGATCACGTTTTTAAATAATACCTACATAAAAACGATGGAAAATATTCTAACAATAAAATTTAGCCTTTGAAACTAATTTTTTTTTCTTTTTCCAGTCCAGAATGATGAATCAGATTGATTTAAAATGTAAGATACATTAAATCTATGGTACACTGTTAGAAAAGGACTGCATTATTTAGCATAAAATAAATGGTGTCACAGTTTGACAACAAATGTCGTGGCCTGGTGTAGACAGGATGGTCTGCTTTAGATTAAGATTAAGAATAATTAGGTTGGTCTTTTGTGCTTTTTCCTCCATCTAATTTTCTGTTTGAATGAAGATACAATGCAATGCAACTGAAAAAAGAGGTAGATTTATGTGCTCAACAGTTATAGCTTCAGACAGTCAGGGTCTTTGCTTTCCTGTACCAATAAGGACCCTCCCCTGCTCTCTCTGGAGAAATTAGTTATTCATGTAGCATAATCTGTTTTAATACTTTGCTCAAGGCTCACAAACTCCAAGCAATTCTTCAGTAAAATGTTAATTTCCTGTTTTACTTGCAGCCTACATTTATATTGAGATGTCATGGAGCTTTTTCCTCTGTGAATGAGCCACGTGGGATATGTAAAATGAGGCTGTCATTTTCATCTAAGGGAAAGGCCAGGGTACGTGTTGGATAGGGACAGACTACTCGGTACACTACTCAGCAGTGCATCTGTAAGACATACTGTGAGGTGATTCTGAGGCCTTTTACTAGAATATTTTAGTTTATTTCCGTTTTTTCATGAAAATATTAATTATGTTCTCCAGAGGCTTCATTGAAGAATTGACAAGATAGTTGAGGTTTTTTTCATTAAGCAAGAAATACACTTGAGAATGAATAATTTACAGTAAGCATCAACACTTTAAAAAGTCATGAAGCAAAATTGATTGCCACCTTCGCATTTGAACTTGAATATATTTTAGTGAATAGTGCTATTTCTTTATATAACATATGTCCCAGTATATTAAATAGGGTGATATGCAGGTGTATTTAAGGGTGGTGATAAAAAATAAAATTGAACCAACCAGGTTTATGTGACAGGAAGCTTGAGGCTAATATTTCACTGTATCATTTATTTAAACTCTCTTCTTATTAGTCTTTAATAGGACAAAGATGAGGTGATTAGCTACTTCTACTAGAGTTTACAATATTAGTGTCTGTGTCACTGACACTCATGGCAGGATCTGTGTGATTTTTCAGTTCTGCAATTTTGACAATAAAATTCACAATATGCTCGTAGGAGGATTCTCAATTTGGCTTCATCAGTAGAGATTTTTACTTTGTATATGTAACGGCATTGTTCTTTCAAAAATGCTTCCGAAAAAAGTAGACATGGTACTAAATGTTTTGTAGCTTACTAATCACTCACTATTGTACCCAGTCAGGGCCATTATACAATAAGATTATTTGTGCCCTGTGCTTATCCTCACGTGAGTCCCACAGCGCCTGTATAGGACTTTTAGTTATCACACTCTTCAGTGCAATATTATCTCTTCAGGATAATAATGCGGTGTTGAAGAAGAAAGCCCTCAGAACTCGAAGGAAAATCAAAATGTGAGTCTGTTTGTTTGCAAGACTTAATACCATGTGATTCATGGCTAATCCCTCAATATAGCCTCATTGTGCTCATCAACAAAATGGGAGAAAAACTCAATTATGGCTCAGGTTTGAGGATCATCGTGATGAGTAAATAGGATGAAAGTAAAATTACTTATGAGGAAGATCAAGGTCATCATTATAACTTTAAATTCTACGTTTCTGGTTGTTTTGCACACACAATTTTATTAACTATAAATGCCCCATTTAAAATTAACCTCCCAAGCGTAAGGACCCAAGTTCAATCCCTGGTACAAAATAAATAAATAAATAAAATTAACCTCCTTATTTATTTACATAGTTTTGACATCATATTTAATTATCTATACTTTTTCAGTTTGTTTTGCTGGACTTCTATTGTTTGAAACTCTCCTGAATAAACCTTTATATGCTCTTTTTATAAATATTTTATTAGTACATGTTTGCAGTACATTATGTTTACATTCATCTTGGAAAGTAGGTGTGTGTACTTAATATATCATAATTCTTTTTATTCCCCATTCCTTGATTTGTCCCCTCAATCTCTAGGTCCCTTTCCCATCTGTCAAAGATTTATCTCCCTGTTATCTTCTTTTACTTTTTTCTATTATTATTTATACTTTGGGTTTCTCATTAAGTGAAGTTATGCAATATTTAGGCTCATCTGTCTGATTTATTTCACTTAGCATTATGGTCTCAAAGTAAATCCATTTCCCTACACATGATTCAAATTTCTTCTTTATGGCACAGTACAATTCCATTATGTGTACTGTTAAAATTGTCGTTTTTCTAAATTAGTGAGCAACAGGGAGTAGGTGAAGTTCTACGATCAGAGTCAATTATTTCCCACTTTGTCTTTTGCTTCCCTTTGCTCTCTTTCTCCCTAGAGCTGCCTAGTAGTCTTTTCCTATTCCTTAGCACTTTTCCATTTTTCCTCTTACTCTTCAATCCCTCCTTTATTTCATAGTATTACTTTCCATTTGTACATCTAGTTATATTAGAAATGAAAATTTACAGCATTACTTAAAATTGATTCTTTAGAAATTTGGCTTCCTCTGCAATTATTGATCACTGTAAAATTTGCAATGCAGGGAATACATTCGTGGAAAGATTCTTGAATATTATTCTTCCTTAGCCCAAATCTGAGCAGGTTTCTAAAATTTAAGATGTCTCAAGGAGATCAATGAAATTCTTATGGTTGTGCCAACAGTTTGCAGCATTTTGTAAGAGGCAACTTTATTCAGAATATAATTTTATTATGAACTCCAGGAATGACCCCTTCTAGTATTTCCACTCCTTCACTGATGAGCAAACAGAAAGAAGGAACATGATCTAATTGGGAACTGTATTCCTAGAGCTAGATTGGTACTCAGAGTAATTAAACAAAACAGAAAAAAAAAAAATGAACGTATTTGGTGGAAACCTAAGCCAGTGTTCGAAAGAGCAATGCGATTGCACTAAAATCTCAAGAACTCCTCAGGTGTTATATGGACTCAAAGTAGACTCTTGCTGTGGAGCAAGTGATACGCACAGACAAATACGTTTACTCAGAAAATGTTGAGGAGTAAAAACGAGCCGCTGCAAGAAATAAAATTGTATCAAAAATAAAATCTGTTATCAACAAATAATTTTCATTCGAGAGAGAAAATTAGTTCTGTAATAAAAGCTTGCTATGTTGACCTACGCAACCCTTAATGAGCTGACACCCCATTTTTTCGCTATCTCGCTTCCTGGCCATTCTCCCTCCTGCACTTTAGGTAGTATAAAGTCTTGCTTCTCAGACTGTGTTAAAGGACAGATTGCTCTTGTTTGTTTGATTTCTAGTCTGCTGTGGACCCACCCAGAGTCCCAGGATGTGGGTGTGGCTAGTACAGCTCTTGCCTCATGATAGTATGAGAACCGACCTGGGCCACACTCCCAGAGATGAGGAATCCACTGATGCTTTGGAATCAAAGCAATGTCAAGTTTCCATGCAAGCTCCTAAATGTTATTCTCAATCTCTGAACTTATCTCTAATGGACAGTCTGCCAGCAACTGGGTCCCAGGTTGAAGTAATGCTCTCTTAAAATACCTGCAGTTTGCAAACCAGGGGATGCCCCCTGCACATCTACTTGTGGTTTCTTCTTCTGACAAAGAACTGACTCTCCGAAATAATCTCCTACTTCTGAGTCAGTACTCAGCACTAGAGTCACCTCCTCCAGAAGCCTTCTAAGACTGATTCCGAAACCCATTGCTCTGCTCATCTTCTGGATGCATCCATCACAGCATCGTTACAAACTGGATCTGATCGCATGGGTCCACTTTTCTGACTAAAGACTCCTTAAAATCAAGGCATATTTTTGTCTCCATTGGCTTGCCTGGGGGAGTCATTGTTGACATGTAATGTTAACCGAATAAGTGAATCATCAGATCAACTAAAGGACATGCAAACCCTTGACAACATATAATAGGAACAGTATTTGAACTAGCCTTGGAAAGAAGAGGAAGTTGGCAGACCTAGAAAGGAATGACATATTTCCAGTTAAAGAGGAGGAACTGTTTCATGATCTGATCAAGAAACCATGATTTGAGCTATATGTCTAGAGTATGGGACCTCTGTTAGATAAAACTAGAGAGAATTATGAAGAGGGAGTTCTCTGGTTTGCATGATATTATTCAAGATTTGGGGCACTTTGGGAAGATTCTTTCATATGTTCAGTCATAGCTCCTAAGCAACAACTAAATGTAATGTGGTACAATCAATCCCGCTCCTAAAACAAAATAACCCCTATCTTGAAACATCACATTGAATTGACTAATAACAGTGGAACCTATTTCAGGTTTTTGTAGAGAATTAAATGACTTACACGCAAAACACCTAAAACAATGCTTGATACTTCATATGAATTCCATAAATATTTTAATGATAATTTTTTACCTGACTTCTTATTTCTCAATCTTACTACAAAAAAAAAAGTTCACAGCATTCTTAGTAGCAGGATGTCTAACCTATAGTTTACAGCCAATTGACTCTGTACCAACAGAATCTGAGTATAAATTCTATTTTCCAATTAAATCTAATAGATTTGAAAACAGATTATATGTCAAGTATTATTCTGGTGGCATTACATGTGTTAGCTCTAATATTTAATTGTCACAATTGCACAGGACAGATACTATTACTAAGCTCTTTTAAAGATGAAAGACTTAAGGTTTATCGGTGTTAAGTAACTTGTCCAAGGGAATTTGGTCACAGGTAAATTATTAAAATAGGGCCTTTAACCGTGATATCATATGGCCTATTTTTTTCCAGAAATTCATTTAGATACTTTACAGAAATTTAATTAGCATATTGGGTAATTTTTCACTGCTGTATTTCCCTGTTAACTTAATGCTTGGTCTCCTTCAGCGTGATTTGCTCTAAGAACAGAAATGTTTTCCTTTTTCCAGCTCAGTTTCTAGGGGTCTAGAACCAGGGCATATAGATAGAAAGAAAGATGTACTTCAAGATTGCCTTTGCTAATAACCTTTTCTGCTGGGAACAATGCTTGTCCTCCTCATTGATTTCTGTATAATATAAAAACTCATTCTAAGAAAAACCTCTATCTGTTAATTTTCCCTACTTCAAGGTTATAATTTATTTGAAGGATGAGTAAACACTGTTTCCTTTGAACAAGTTTGATTTTCAGCATAAAGGGGAATTCAGAGTTCTCACCATAGAGTCCTCTAATACCAGTACATATAACAAGATTTTTATTTTTACTCCTCAAAGATAAATGGTCATTTCTGTATTTATTTTCCTGTAATGAACTATTTAATAAAACATTAAATTTCTCATGTCATTTGAAAATAAGCTCAAGCACTATATTTCAAACATAAAAAAAATCCATTCTACTTACAGGCAATTTTAATAAATTGAGAAACCTTGTCATTTATTATGGTAAACATGAACTCAATCAAATCATTATTAAAAGGCTTCTAATTCATCTTTCATGCTTTCATCCCCTTAGGGAATACAGTTTTGTAATCTGACTTTAAACCACATACATATAATTTTTTCACTTTTATACATTATGATTAATTACTTGCTGATTGGCATTTGGAGTTGGGTCTTATTTTCCCCCTTCCTAATTACATCCAATCATTTTGTTATCCTTCTTTAATTTCATGACAACTCTACTGAAAGTATTGTGACTGTAGAGTGATGTTCCAAAGCTTCTTATGTTCTTGTAATTTAGGACCTATTAATGGCAGGCTGAGGGGGGCGAGAGACAAGCATTTAATTGGTTGTAAATTGGCCTTAAATTGTAATTACAGGAGAAGTGGAGTAAGCCATAACTTGAATATTTTATTGCAGAAGAATTTAGAGGCACTGATCCATCAAGGTGCTGATTTGGTGGGGGTGGGGGGTGACCTCCCAGTGATTAGATGTGTAAATGTTACTTCAGTGCTTACTGGGAAAAGAAAGCAGCACCTGGAGAGGTGTTTATGAGCCTGAATTTGGCAACAAGGGAACCCTATGCTCTCTGTACTTCCCCAGGTCGCAGATAGACTTTCTTAAATGTGAATAAAATAATTTCAGGGATAAACAAAACCTTCCAGTAAGGCACAGGCCTAGAAATGAATTACTCTGCAAACAGATTAGAGACAGGCTGCTCTATAAAGTCTACTAGTCTTTCATTGTACTTTTGTTGCTTAGAAGCCAGCTCTGCCAGAAAAAGTAACACTGATGATGCTAATGTTTTAGTCCGAGTGCTGATGGGAAAGTATTCTGGCTTCAGTTGCTATCACTCATTGGTTCTCCAGAGTTTATTTTGCTCACGTGACTTGGTAAGTAGGGTCCCCTTTCTCCATCAGTTCTCCACCTGCGTCTCTCCCAAAGCTCAATTAGAAAAGGACGAACTCCTCATAGAGAGCAGAAATCATGTCAAGGGAATTGAAGTTGCTGAGTTTCCTGAGTATAATTGCAAAGCTAGTTCTGCTTGTGGGTGGCATATAATTTCATTTAAGTCTTTGTGAAGTCAGATATTGAAGGAAGAGTATACGATTTAAGATTGGTGTTATCCCAGGGCATTGGTGATTTTGAAGGAAAAAGCAGTTGTAGCTAAGATGATTTCTTTGCATTTGCAGTTTAGTGAGTGTAGAAATGCAATAACAATACAGATGACAATTGGTAACAAGGAAGGTAAGAAGATATTTACCTGTATTTGTAATGCTTTCTTTGTCAAGTGACTGAGTTTAGAGTCTTTTGTGTCATTATTCATGTATAAGCAGTGTATGCATGGGAAACTTGCCAGAAGAGGCAGTTTTTATTTTCACTATTGACTTTTCAGAATTATGAGAACTTAATTTTTTAACTCTTATTTGCTTTTACCTTGTTTTGATTCATTCTGTGATGAGATTTTATGTCAAGGTAAATATTTATATTGGAGAGTACCTGCTTCAGTTAAATTAGATAAAAGTGCATGAATTCGACAAAATTCTCATTTCATTGCAGACGAATCTCACATTTCCAGATTTTGAAAAAGAGCATTAGGGGAGCCATGTTACTACACAAAATAGAGATTCTTGTATTTTTGTCTTATTTCTTTCTTGCCCTTTTTCACTGCTTATCAAGACACCGAAAACATATATTTGCCGAAGAATTTATAAGTAAGAAGGTTAATAGAAATGAAAAATTATTTAAAGAATTTGCATGGGAAATTAGCATTGCATGTATATTTTGAAAATTATTAAAATGTAAGAAATATATTATCAATTCTAGCTGACCTACCTCTTCCAGAACACGGAAGGATATTGTTGCAGTAGGCATATGCTTTATGTAATTACTGTGAAAAAAATCTATTCCTTATAGTAATCTATACCATTTTTGAGATTTCTTAAATAAACTAATTTAAAGGCCTAAAAATATAAAGCAGTAAATTTATCAGTAACTCTCATCTATAGATAATTTCTACTGCCAAAGTTTCAGCATTTCCTTGGGCAAGATACTGAGAGCTCTTAAAACAAATGCCAGTTCTTTTACATTCAGCCCTGCAGGCTTGAGGATGAAATGTGAGTAATCTGTTCTACAAATATACTCACAAATGTGTGTAACAGCTGTATGTAGACAGAATATGAACAGTTTCCCATTGCTGTTTAATACTTTTTCCGAGCTTCCACAATGTGCCTGGTGCTAGCTGGGCACCTCAATTATTCTCCATCTGTGCTCACTACCAAAGCTGCCAGCCATCAGAATGCTAGGGCCTTGGAACCGATGCCAGAGAGCCTGACAGGGTAAATGGTACAATCGAGTAGTTCTTTCTGAGCTCGGCTAGCTAGTTAATCTAGTAACGAATCACTTTGTCTCCAGTATTGGCTGAGACTATGAAATAAAGATATAGGTTGTCATAGTATCGAAAATAATTTTGCATGCGAAAGATAGTATATTAGAATTTCACTTAACAGTATTTTCAGTGCCAGTGTAATGGAATAGCTTAACGGTGAAATCACTGTAAATGAAAAATTTGGTAGGGAGGGAAAGAAGGAGGGACTTATAATCAAATTTGTCGGTAGAATATAACATGCATCAACTTCTATTCCCAATTTTAATCACTATCAAATGGCATAGTAAACCAGATACTTCTTTCAGCTAATACTTATTTTTGATGTTTATCGAAACTGTTTTTGGTAAAAACTCAATTAAAGCTGAAAAAAAATGGACATCCACGTCTTTTTATAATATTTAAAATCAACTGATGTGTTTTTTGATGACCACAATTACAATTTACTAAGCATCCATTAGGTAGCAAGCTCTGTGCAATAAATTATATATGATATTTATTTTTTACTAATGAATTTACAAGTGAAATGCTATTGCAAATTGACGGGAAAGAACTAGATTCCAGGAAAGATAAGTGATTGTATTGAATTCACAGGGCTATCAACTTTCTGAGGTGAAAATTCAAAACAGGTTGCGTGTAGCATCATAATTGACCTTGATATTTCTACTATATACGTTGTGTGTAAAGGCCCAAACCCCTTGTGAATTTGGAGTTTCTGTAGCTTCTGGATTCTCATAATGACCATTTTTAAAGCTAGTGATGAATGTGTCAGTTGGAGAAGGGGAACCAATTGAAATTACTTAGCTTTCCTAAGGGCATTGACGGTAGCCCTGACTGTTAACACCAACTTTCTACTACAGGTCTTCAATTCAGACACTTTAAAAATATTTGCATTTCCATGTAGTACTTACTATATACTTATTTAATAATAAATTATAAAGGATTGTAGATAACAATGATGGGGGGGAAGCAGTGAACTAGAGTGTTCTCTCTTTTACCACTAAACATGTAGCTAAACATGTCATCCCATCTCATAGGTCGGGATTACATTGCCAAGTTATGCGTAGTTTAGACTTTCCAAGTTGATGTGAAGAATAAGGAAAGATGAAGAGAAAAGCAAACAAAACGAGAAACAACTCAGGAACTGATTTAAAATTGGCAAACGAAGAATGAGATCATGTCTCTCTTTAGTCTCCTGGAGCATTAGAACTTAAATGGGAATGCATGTTGTTCCTTTACTCTCTTCTTCCTCACGCAAATGTTCCTTCTTTTGAAAGAGATTGCTGATCAAAATCACACTCTCCTTTCCCCTCTCTTACCACATCCCATCTTGCCCTACAATTCAACTATCTTATACCTATGCTTTCAAGATTTCTCCACTTCCAGTTAATCAATCGTGTGAAGAGCCATGCTGTAATTTTGTGCTTTTCTCATTCTCAACCTATGTCACAATGGGATTTTGAGGTACATTTTGCTGGCTCAAGCTGATAAGAAAAAATATATAAGTGTTTGCTTCTTGAGCTTACATCAGTGTTGTGAGTTATATAATGAAAATTGTCTGGGTTAGAATCCTAAAGCTATTATCCTCCTAACATTGAGACAGAACACCAAAAGAACCATTTAGAATCTCTTAGCCATTTATAGCTTGGGAAATCAGGTTCTTTTCCTCGTAAAATTGTTTGTTGAGGGTAGTTATTCAACCTACTACATTGTCAATGTTTTGTGTTATCAGCCTCTGAAAAACATATTGAATCCGAAGGTAGGATTTCTCTATAAGGTTATTTAGCTTCTTAAATGAGCTCTCAGTATCTATTCTGGAGGTGCTTGAAAAGTTTTCACTTGGGATCTTCTGTGACCTTGATGTTGTGTGCCATTTGTGCATCATTAAAAGGTTGTAATGAAGTTCTGCCACACACAGATTGTAAAAGGTCAAGCAGAAAGTTGGGAGCCAATGAGGTTGGGAAGAAAAATTGTGCTTGCTGCAGAAGTTGAGGGATTCATTATATTGATGCTATGGGGTTTTCAGCAGAGTAATAACTGGGTTAGCAATAGAATGTAAATCTTCTCAGCCACTTAGTCTGAATCTGCTTCTTCTTGATTTGTGGGGATATATTTTTAACAGAGTACAAGGAAAGTCATTACACTCGGAGGAAAGCCAGTGGCATTGGTAAATGCAGTGTAGAAGGGTGAGCCAAAGGAAGAACAGAACTAGAGCGATAGGAATAAGGCATATATGCCTTCTTGGTTGCCAGAACAAGATGTATTGTCAACCCGCATAAAATAACTTTAAGAATTTTGCATAGGTGGTTACTTATATTCCTTAAATAATATACTGGATTGTTTTTAGCTTCCATGGCTGAGAGATGCATGAATATCCAATTAAAATGCTTAAAATAATCAACACAATTAATGAAAAGGATTTGAGGTAAAATTAGTATCAAAACAGCAACAACTTCAAGCCAACTTATTTAGGAAGAATCAGCCAGGTAAGTTAACAAGTATTTAGCTACTCTGTAAAAGGCAGAAATTCTAAACTTAACTGGATTTCCATTGACTATTCCCTGGGTGCAGTTTCTTAAAATGGGATTCTAGAAATTATATGTAAAAGTGCAGCAGTTGATTGCATGTCTCACAAGCTTACATATGGAGTGAGATAATTTCTTCTTTAAACAAGCCCCAAACCATCTGTTTACTTAAGTCAACTCTCCAAATTTTACTTGGAAATAAAGTGGAAGCCTCGTTATATCACAAGACTAGTTTGATGTGTTCCATGCACGCATAGGTAGGCTTTTATGGGTATGTATTCATGTTAGGGGGAGGGTAGTAAGAAAGACTTTTTAAGAGAAGGGTAAAGACTCAATAACATAGATCTTATAAAATCAAGACCTTAATTAAGAAAGTTAACTTAATTCAAATCCACAGATTAAATTGATTAAAAGGTTTTAAAAGTGTATAAATGACTTTTTGGAAAGATTTTGGTTTGGAAGTGAAGGAAAATTATAGATTACTTTTTTTTTTCTTTTTGGTACCAGGTATCAAACTATGGACCTTGTGCTTTAGAGGCAGGTGTGATGCCTCAGAGCTAAATCCATGGCATAATTACTTATTATTATATTCAAATGTTTATGTCATGCTATTAAATATTAAGATAATAAGACTATACTTCTATGTACAATATATAGCACCCTCTTTTATAAAGAACTTTATTTTTCTTCAACAACTGTTAAAGGAAATCATTCTCCAACCAAATGGCTTTTATATCTTATTGTTGTTCACATACATTAGTCCAAACGTCTTAAATCTTTGTCTTTCAAAACTTCAAATCAACTAAATATCAATTAAGAAGACAGTACAGTTCAGTGGCTTGAAATTCCTTAAATTCAGTATAGACAGTAAGTATCGATCATACAGTTCAGTGGCTTTTTAATTCCTTGAAAAGAAAGTTCAATTTACATAAACTGGAAATTTGTTTAGGTTGAGTGTCCTTTATTCTAAGTTCCTAGGATATGAAGCACAGCAAAAATGGACTTTTTTTTTCAGATTTTAGACTACTCACATAGATAGGTAGGTACATACATGCATACACAGATACATAGATATGTAGGTACATACATAGATCTTGAGAATAGCACCTAGGTGTAAATAGAAAAGTCATTCATTGACATAATTTACATGCATAACCCAATGGCAATTTAATACAATATTTAAAAACTTTTCTGCCTAAATCAAAGGTTGTGTACATTCTATTATCATACTTGTAGCATTCTAGCACTCAAAAAACTTTAGACTTTGTAACATTACAGGTTTAACAGTGTTTTTAAAATCTTTATACCACCTATGGCCATACCACCCTGAACATACCCGATCTCATCTGATCTTGGAAGCTAAGCAAGCTTGGGCCTGGTTAGTACTTGGATGAGAGAAATCTTTATACCGTATTTGAGATATATATA
>NW_022900924.1:34969742-34998198 GCF_012274545.1 Fukomys damarensis
ACATATGATATTATATAACATATCTTGCTATATAGTGTATAGTCTATATTGTGTATATATAACTCTAGTATACATATATGCTATGTCATATATTATGTGTATAATATATATATATATAATGCATATACAGTTTCATATTCACAAGAGATTATTGTTTCTAATTTTTCCTCCAAAATGAAAACATCACTGAAATTCCTATCTTTGTGATGATCATATATTAAAATATTGACCTTTATTACTTTAGATTGCCTTTTCTATTAAAATAAGCATATACTCAGAATAGCATGGTTAGAAAATTAACTCATTTTAAAATGATAGTTATGTGCAATAAATATTACACTTAGTATGTTTTCTAATACATACTAAGTTTATAATGCTATATTAAATATTGATAATAAAATACAGAGTCTTTGCCTTGGCAATGGTACCTTTCAGGCATCATTGGTTCATTTATCCAACACTTTATTAGCCATTTCTCTAAGCCAGTTTCTGGAAAGTTCCTTTGGAAGAAGAGCCTATTATCTAGGAGATAAATAGACATATATGAAAGAAATTATAATCCAGTGTAGTTCTTATACAATGGACATGCACTGATGGCAAGTAAAGGAGATGTCAGTATAGGATTATATGTAGGAATTCAGGATGGTTGTAAGGAATAACTAATTTAAAGATGAGATAATCAGTAAGCACATGGGGCCACCACAGTTCATCCACTCAGAGTCTTCAAAAAAATTATGGAACTCCTTTTATAAGCCAACTACCTTAGGACACCCTTTAAATGGAAAAAGTGAAAGAAACAAAGAAAAATAGAGTCAATACAATAATCACCATGCCGTACGATGAATAACTCAATGAAACTACCTACATATGACACTTTTAGTAACCTGTAGTAGAGGAACTAATTAACCTGTTAAGTGGATTCAGAAGGTTTCACTGAAGGGAATAAATGGAGGGTGAAGAACAAGCATAGTTAGATGAATTAGAGTCTGCAGGGCAATAAAAGTCAATCCAAGGAACAGAATAAAAAGTATAACAATAATATGTCCAAAAGGGCATGTTTCACATTAATTGCTTAGCGCCACAGTTATAAAATGACATGGCAAGCTGAGAAAACAATATACCAATGTCACTCTAAGGGCAAAATAGAATATAGGCAAACCAAATGACATGATCAATTAGGTGGATATTATAAATAAATATTGAAATTTTCATAATGTGTGTGTGTGTATAAGAAAGTGATAGAGACAGAAATAGATTTAGAGAGACAGAGGTTGTGGTTAAATGTTAGTGGTTGCCTTTAAAATATAGTTTTACAGGTATTTATGGCGCTAGTCTTTCAACATTTTATAGTTTTGGAAATTTTAATAATGAAAGAAAGAATTGTTATAAAACAGTAGGTCATGAGGCATTCATAACTAGATCAAATTTATGGGTAAAATCAAAAGAAACAATGTAAGATTTTAAGGACAATTTTAAAGAAAAGCACAATGATGAAGATCAGGAACTCTAGAACCAGATTAACAATTTGAATTTAAATCTTGACTCCACTAGTTAATAGTTGTGCAATCTTGGACATATTATTTACCACCTCTATGCCTTAGATTCAAATGACTTTATCTGTAATGATCAAATACATTAATATGAAATAACTACTAAGGAGGATACAAATGCTGTATGTATATATGTGTGCATGAATGATAGGGTATATATGTGAATATTTGTACAAATTCAGGAAAAGAATTCATAAGTATTAATTGAATTTGTCATTCAACTTTTCTATAGTTTTGAAAGTTTTGATAACAAAACTAAGAATAAAAGAATAGTAGAAACTGAGGTACCAGTAACTGGATAAATTTTACTTAATAAAAATAAAGAAGAACAAAAGGATATAGGTAGATAGAATATCCAGATATATAATATGCCTGTTTATATTTTTCATTACGTGATAAAATATTTCATATTTTCAAAAAGGCTGCAATTTAATACATTTTATGCAGATTTTACAAATAAGTACAAAACATAACCCCAAGAGCTTTAAAAATATTATGTATATTATTTTTAATTATCTGTCCATCAGTTATTTGATCATATGTTGTGAAATTTTTTTAGGAAATATTCTTAAAATGCATACCCAAAACTTTACTCCTGAAAGACAAAAAGCTGTGGTATAGAAGAATAATTCAGGCCTCATTTCAAAGTGAAGGCATTGATTTTAATCAATAGAGCAGGCTACTTCTGTAGTGATTCTCAGCAACCTGCACTTCTCTATTCATGTTTTTTGTGTAAACCCCTTATTGTGTGTAGATAAACTACCTACTGACTTGCTTCTAGTGAATAAGATATGGCTAAAATGATGAGATGGCACTTTCAAGAGTAGGTTACGAAAGAATGTAACTTCTGTCTGGCCCTGTATTTCTTCCCCCTCCGTCCCCTTGCTTACTTGCTCCAAGGAAGCCAGCTGCCATATTGTAATCTTTCCTGTGGTGAGGCTCATGAAGTAAGGAATCAAAAGCAGTCACTGGCCAATAGCCACTGAGAAATGAGACCCTGAGCACCACAACCCTTGAGAAACTGAACATTACCAGTAACCACACAAGTGGATTTAGAAGCATATCCCTTAGATCAATGTGGGCAAACCTTTTAGAAACTGAGCACCGGAAGAGTAACCCAAACCCACTCATTTATAGTAAAGTGCCAACATTCCAATTAAACCTGAGTATTGAGGTTTTACATTAGAAAAAAACAATTCACACATTAACATCTTTTATCTTAAAACAAAACACAGCAACACACATGCCATAGGTTTAACACCACTGTCATAGATGAACTGTGAGGTGATGACCACCTGGCCCACAGTTTCAGTGCAGCTTTGTTAGAAACCCTAAACTAGATGTCCCTGGTAAGCAGAACCAAAACCTGTTTCTCACAGAAACTGTTAAATAAAAACTTCAGTTTTTGGAAGTCATGAAATGTGGGGTTAATTTGTTATACAGCATTATTAACATAATTAAGTTTAGAAAAATTATGTTTTCTTAAAACAAAATTACACAACTGATCCTTAATGATATTTTTGAGATCTTAAAGGGTCATAACAACAGATTTAATGCCAACTTCACCACTATGCAAATGAGTTGTAGGTTCACAGTCTCACTGATAAAATTTTCAATGTCAGTTTATTCTCTATCATTTTTCTTCTATTTACATCATCTGAAATCAACAAGTAAGGGAAATAACAAGAAAAATATAAACAGGCATTTTAAAACAAATAAAATATATATGGAACAAAGTAAAAAAAAAGAAGTTATAACAATATGAGGTATTTGACATGTAGTCAACTAATTTATGAAGAATTTGTCAACCTATTTTAAAATTGGCTGTACTTTTTAAAAGTTTCTTATTTAGTCTTTACTTTTGATCCACATATGAACCCTATCAAAATGCAGTTCTCACCTGGATTTTGGAACATATCTTCTGTGTGTATATGTGTATGTATCACATAATATTAGTTGTTTTGAAGCTCCACTGTATGAATGCCATTGGATGAGTACCTTGTCAACAAGAATATATTAAATGATTTGGATGTAAAATTATTGTGACATTTCTTTAAATGTTAAACTCAACGCTAGAAATTAGGATCTATAAGAAAACATCTGAACCACCAATCTATTCAAATGACTGTTTTGGTGCTGGATATAAGAGGGATTTGATGGCAAGTAAGTTATTAAATATTTCCACTGAAATGATGTGTTTTTCTCATACCGATGCTCTTGATAATACAAAAAAAATTAAGACAGGAAATTTATTTGACAAAATTAATCTAAACTCTTTTGGCTTTCCTGTATTTCTTAGTTCTCTGTTTAATAGTCATTGTAGCTATTTCACCATCTTACTGAGGAAAACTGTCCTAAGCAACTCCTTTCGATAAAGAAAAAACACCAAAAACATAATCACAGAGGAAAAAAGTAAACGATATTTTGTTTAAAATTATCCATGCTGGCAAATCTTGAATTTTTTCTTTTGCTGAGACAGTGAAATCAATTTGATCAATCTACCTTTCTACTACTTCCTAAGCTGCATTCATATTAAGCATAATGCAAATGAGAATCTAGTAAAAGTAGAATAAATTCCAAGGGTATATTATTATTGATTGTACAGGCAATCTGAACTGTAGTAATGTTTACTTCTACTGAAAATCTAGACGCAGTAGATCAATAATTGCAAATTCAATATCCAGAATTGATTTTCTTCTATTTAAAATTAGAGAAGAGATTTACAATGGCGTTTGTTTAGAAAAGCAACTTAAAAGGCTGCATGGAAAATCAGTGTCTTTCTTCTCAGTGGCATTACTGAATTAGATGAAATTTTAATTGCTGTTAAGGTAGGCAAATCTAAGTAGATTTCAGTGGAAATAATTGTTCCCAGGTCTCTACTTTGATAAGCACATAATGCTCTGTGTGAGAAATTTCATTTGACAAACATTATAAATCTTTGCAGACGAGCTCTATTTTCTAGTTTAGGTCGTCGTTATACCCTATGCCACAGCCCCTACATGGCCATATTTGGACACTTAAAAAAAATGATTATCCTATTATTTATTTGAAGAAATTTGAGTCATTTACAGGAAAATTAAAAGTGATACTAACATTGAAGAAAGTAAAATGAGGAGTATATAAGCACGGAAAATTATTTTGAGAATCAGGACACAGTGTTCTAGTGTTTGTTCGAGGAATAGCACAACCTACTTCTTTAAAGCAATATAGAATTTCCTCTCAGCAGGCTGGCCTGAGGCAAAACTAGGAAGTAGTCGAGGTTTGAGTGAATTTTTCTCCCTCTCGTGTCATTCCTTCTAGCAGTGAATGTTCATTTGCATTTGAACTGGCCTTTCTCTGGGTAACTTCTAGAGATTGGCATTTCAGGCCGCTGTGAAGATAGCTCAGAGGGAAGGTGTTTCTGAGGAGAGTAGCCTCTTAGAGCACCTGAGTTCAACATACTGATGCCAGCCTGCTCTGTCTAAACACCCGGGGCCCTACACTCTCTAAGGCAAGTTAGGGATGTTGTATAAAATACCCAGGCACGTTGTAGAAACCTTCATGTGTTCTACTCCTTTTCAACCTGATACCATTAACTCAGTATGCTAGACATTTTGACTTCTCTTCTTTCTCTTTCTGAAACTACACGTGTACTTGACTTGAACCTGAGAAGTCCATCTTGCATTTGACATTGGTAAAATATTATTTGTTTAACAGGAGTATTCACTTTAGATCAACATTATTTGCAGATTCTAAATGTTGTTTTAAAATATTATGGACTCAAAAGTGTTATATTCCTTAGGAAGAAGCTATATTTGATATAAAAAGGTCTGCGTTATAATCACTTCAATCAATCTCAATCACATTTTCATTTTAAAGCTCTTAGAAGGATTATTTAGCTAAGATTATAGATGATAGGAAAGTAAATTTTCAATTTTTAATGTAAAAACCTGAAAACTTAATAGCTAGTGTCTTCCACTGTGTGGGGTTGGGATGGTGAATTTTCAACATTCATTTAACTTTTATAACATGCAACACAGGGAGAAATAAGCTGGAAAGAGAAAATTACTGTTTTATATTGTAGAATGTCATTCTGTGCCCAACTGTAGGGTGGAGCCAAGAAAAGTCTCAAAACTTCAAAGAGAAGTGTTGGATTAGAGGGCAGGAGACTTGCCAAATTATAAAGAATGGAATTTAATGTTTCTAGAAAAGCAAAAAGGAACACCATGGCTTATTTTTTTTTCTTTTTTCTTTTATGAAAAAAATAAAACAAAATTTTCTAACAAAATAATAGGAGAAAAACAACATTTAATGCACTGTATATTGTAACCTTTGAAGTAGTTATTCAGAGTACAAGACACCCACAAAAATGTTTCTCGCTTACAAAGGAGAAATAAATAGATATTATAGTTCTATTCATTGAATTGAGAGAAACCAGTAGTATTAGTGAAACAAATTAGCATATATGTTAAAATATTTTTGGAGCAACAGAATAGGCAAATTTAGGAACCACCTGAACCTCTCTTCACTTCCTATTTATCATCTTTCATTTTTCTTCTCATTTGCATGCACACACACAGATATACACACACAGACAGTCTCATGTAAGAAGGGCCACATGACATTTAAACTTGTGTATCTGACTTATTTCACTAGGAACCCCATTGTTTAGAAGCCAGAATAAACAAGACTTTGGACACGGCATGTAGAATAACTAATATGTTTTCTGCAGGATAATGTCATGGAGAAGTGAGGTTACATGCATAGGAAGGAATTGTCTTAGAATCTAGATTAAATAACTGAAAGTCTCTCCTGTAGTTTTGTAGGTTTGGCTGTGATATGATCAAGGTGGTATTTTGGAAATGCAACTCTGTCGGATATGCACAGGCCACATTAAGATGGGAGATCACATAAAAGGCTGTTACAGTGACCAGAGAGATGGCCATGGTGGGGCAGAAGGAAAAGGGAATAATGTGGATAATTTGAAAATGTAATTAATGAGGTCTCTGGTTTATATTAAGAGAGATAAATAGTTATGTGCATTTTATACATTTTCTACCTTTATATAGTAAATATAAAAATATATTATCTGAACATATGTTATTCAGAGCAAGTGAACACTTTAAAGCTGGATAGAGAAGGTACACACTATGTAGGGCATGGAGGTATAAAACTGGATGACACAGGAAACAGTATAAAGAGTTCATTCATTGCCCAGCAGTGTAGATAGCTTCTACTCTAGAGATTGGAGAATAGATATGGATTTAGATGTAGACATAGATTTAGATTTTCAGGATGTCACAAATGCCAGGAAAGTTATCAATTTTCAAACTTGATTCTATCTCTGGACAAGCTGTAGAATAGAGTGGTTGTTAACCACTTAATGATGATTGGAACTAGAAAGACTAGGCTTTGAGTTCCAGCTCTAAAACATCCTACTTGTGAGACCTGTGCTAAATGACTTAAACATCACTAAACCTCAACACTCTCATGTGTGAGTTGAAAAAAAAATGCAATACCATTAACAGGCGATAGTAAGCAATCAATGAGACAGGTAATGTATACTAATTAGTCTAGTGTTTGGTATATAGTGATTAATCAGTGAATAAATATTAATTGATGTTTTTAATACATTGTTGTAATTATAAAATGACCAGATGAGCATAGAATGATGGTTTGGGAGTGAGTTAGAACAATATTAGAAATCTGTTTTGTGTGTGTGTGTCTAGTTTCAATATAAAAATTTTAAAACATTTGTTTGGAGCATAGAACTTGTGAGTCTTATGTAAAATTATATCTCTCACTGATAAGAAATTCTACTTCTTGACTTTGTGTCCTTGGACTAAAAAGTGATACTCTGCTTTAGTTCTCTTCCTTCGTATTTAACAGGGAATCCTGAAAAGATGTACTGGAAATCCTAAGGAAAATGTTCATTTATTTCTTCACGATTGGTTGAAAGAATTGTAATACTAACTTCATGCTATTGAAAAACTCAAATTACTAATAATATCGCCTAAATTTCTGGGATGTGGTTGAGTAAATGCCCTTATTTGAATGATATTCAGTCATCCCAGTGCTGGTGCCATTCATTTTTACTTCTACAAAAATTCAAAATGATAATTAAAACATTTCAAAACATAAGAGCCACAGGGGAAAAATAAATCGGTCCTTTTACAAAATATAGAAAGTTTGAAAGTACAAAGAATATCTGGATTTAAATGTAAATAGTGTCTGTCAGTTTGCAGTAGATAAAAATTGGAAACAGTCCAATTGCCCATCAACAGAAGACTGGAGAAAAAGATGTGGGTTTTCTATAAAATGGAGTACTACTCAGCCATAAGCAATTAGAAAATAGAGTCATTTATAGGAAAATGGATGCATATTGAGGCCATACTCTTAAGTGAAATAAATAGGACACAGGAGTAAATACCAAATAATTTCTCTGGTGTGAAAAACTAAAACTGTAAATAAGATTCAAATTGTATGACTGACAATGTGAAATAGGAAAAAAAAAGGCTAAATGAGTAGGGGAATTGGGAAGGGCAGGGGAAGGAAAAAAGGGACAAGAAAAAAAAGGAGAAAAGTAAAAAATGGAAACAAAGTCTTTGTAAATAGGCAAGGGTGGAGGGGGTGAAGGGAGGGAAGGGGAAAAATAAGAACCTAGATATGTCATGTAAAGGTACAAGATCCCAATGATGAATGTAACTGTACTGTGTACCTAAAATGTACCAATAAACTCAATGAAAAAAAAATGTAAATAGTGCCTGGAATGAGGTAATAAGTAAAACTGTTAGCTTGGACCTGAAATAGAAATAGTTGACTTATCTGATACATTGGCAAAGTAGGCTGACATTGTATAAGGTAAAGCTATCAAAGAGAAAGCAAGGAGCAAGGCGTATAGCTCAGCTATACAGCTCTGGCCTAGCACGTCCCCGTACTCGAGTTCCATCTCTAATACTGAAGGGGAAAAAAAAGCAATTAAAAGTTTGGAACAGGACTGTTCGGGAAATGTTTATAACATAAGCTTAATAATTCTAATCTGATGTAGTATGTAGAAGGAGTATCTTCAAATAAAAAACCAAAAGGCTGGTTTCTAAGTGGAAGATTGAAAATATCAATGGTATTCTTTTGCCTAAAACTGCCTCCTATTAAGAGAATCAAGCAGACCATTCTCTATTGGCAAAGATTGGTACTGTGCTAGTATTTATGCCTATGGTATGACTAAAGTGTTGTTTGAGAATATATTTTCCCACTAATTAAAATGTTTGAGCAGAAATAAAAACATGAAATGGCAATATGTATCTAAATCAAAACTTTCTTCAGAGCTAAAAATAATAAAATGTTGAAAATGTGTTCAATTTCTAGAGTATTAATTTGCTGAAAACACTGAAAATATGGAATAAACTAAGGATAATAATATTTAGGATTATACACATTTTTTTTTCTAAAGGATTTAAAAAGAGGTCAGCACAGTCATCAGAAACATTATTGTTTGACAAACATCAGTGTCAACTTCTGGGCTTCCTACTGACTCACTGGTGGAAACATAGTTGTAGATGATTCTCAGTGAGATAAGGGTCACATCAGATATTCTGAAACCCCAAATGCTCTCTTTAGCCTAATCTAAAAAATTCAACAACCAGGATGTCAACCAGCACCTCTGATTCAGGAGCTTCTTATCAATCATATGGTTATACAGCCTACAATATAATTATTAGCTTATGACCGGCACTTGTTCACTTAATTTTTAATACATTTAAATCCACTACTCTCGGCCTTCCCAAGATTCCTTCACTTGGACCAAGTACATGGCAGAATTCAGGGACTCTAGAGAGTTTCACTTACCCAGATAGCTCTTAGAGTGACTCTACCAGACCATGGATGTTGAAAGAAGTGATTTGACAAAGGAATGAAAAATCTACCACAAATTTCTGTCCCAACTTTTATGGCACTTAAAAATTTTTTTAAAATATTTTATTAAAAGGTATTTTTACTGTAGTCTAAATTGTTGACTCATAAAAGTAAATATAAATAATTCCTTTAATGCTTCAAAATAAATACACTTACATATCCTAGGATCTGGATAACAATAATTCTTTAAGAAATTATACTGTCAAGAAAAGTTTTAATAAATAATGATTTTAAGCCATGTTGTATTTGGTTGTGACATTTAATAAATAAATAACAAATCGAATTAAATGATAATCACAAACCCTAGATTAGAAATAATTTTAGTTTTTTAAAGTATATGCCAAACATGAAACAAAATGTCTTAAAAGAAGGGCTGGAATTTAGCTCAGTGGTTCCTCTGCTTGCCTCACAAGTGCAAGGACCCGAGTTTGATACCCTGCAGACGCCCCCAAAATAAATAAATAAATGAAAATATCCTTCTGATGCTCACATCGGTGGCATGACTGGCCCAGAAATTGCTCATTCTAACTAAATGAAGAATGGAGCCCACAAGAGGAGATATTTTTGTAAATTCACATGGCTTATTTGTCCACTTTTAATATTAATCTGGGTAGGAATTTTTGTATTAAAGAATATTAAGAAAAAAACCAAACTTTGCTTCAAGATATTTATTTTTACCAGTAGTAGGAAAAAGAACATAAAAATAATGTAGTGCAGTCCTGTAATCTCAGTACTCTCGGAGGCTAAATCAGAAGGATTGCAAATTTGAGCCTAGTCTGGGAAACTTAACAATTTAGCAAGACCTCGTTTCAAAGTGAAGAATAAAGAAGGGCTGACAATGTAATTCAATACCAAAGACCACCAAAAAAAAGTCCATATGTGAATTACTGTAGATAACAGTGTTTTGATATAAATCTCAGTGGAGCTGAAAATAAGCTGTTAATATTTTGATTTCATTGTTTTAATCAACTTTATAAGTAACAAATCATGCATTAAAAAGAGAATTATTAAGTGGATCTGGTGGCGCGCAATCGGGGAGGTTGCGCACCTGCCGGGTGGCTTGAGCAGGCAGCTGGAGAGACCGCCTCTAAGATTACTGACATTGAGAAATGGGAAGAAAGGAGCTAACGGTGTAGGGAAGGTGAGATGTGTAGGGGAAGGGTAATAAGGGAAAAGAAAAAAATGTGAGATAATGAAAAGATGGAAATAAAGTGGTTGTAGATGGGGAGGGGAGGAGGGGGTGAAGGGAGGGCAGGGGTAAGGGGAAAAAATGAGAACAAAGACTTGTCATGTAGAGGTACAAGATGCCAACAATGAATGTAACTGTACTATATCCCTAAAATGTACCAATAAACTCAATTAAAGCTGAAAAAAAAAAGAGAATGTAATACTAGAATTATATACTTTACATAGTGTGAAGAATCATTATGGGTATAATATGTCTGACAGTAATTAAACTGTTTTATTTTATACATGTCTACCCATTCAACTAGTTTATCATTGCTAACTCATAAATTATAATTTTTATTATTTGTCCAATATATGAGATACTTTGAGACCTAAATTTAACCAGTTGTTTTAAAGGAAGATGTATTTCTATTTAAGATTTTTCTATTTTCAAATGAATTTTTAATAAGGAATATAGAGAATTATGTAATTATAAACTTTAAAATGCATTCACTATTAGACTCATTTCCTTTGTTGGTGTACCTGCTTTGTGGGCACATGGAAATAAAGCCTTAGTCTTCTTTCTGTCACTCAATTCAATCCTCAGTGAGCTTTTTCTGAACACTCACAAAAGGTCCAGATGTGCATCAGAGTCTGGGGAGTCAGAGAGGACCCAGACAATATTCTAGTCTGCTCCGCCAAGCTTTTATCTCACCTGGAAATGTTTTAAATGTTCTTTATGCCTAACAAACTTCACACATCTTTCACAATCAAATTAAATTTTCATATCATCTACGAAAACTTTGGTGATGCTACCAGATGAGTTAATAGGTGCTCCCTACTCTAGGACCATAAAATGTATGCATGTATGTTTACATGTATGCATGTATGCATGTGTTTATGTATGCACTTGTATGTGTTTCTAAAACTATTGGTGCTTTTGGAGTTAAAGTTGACAGCCCAAAAATTTATTCTAGGAGTAATTTGCAACATCGCTAAGTTACCCATACTCCAAGGCAATGCACACGAAGCTTCTGTTTAAAAAGCATAGGGCCTTTTATTAGCATACTGTCCTATGGGTACTGTGGGTTATTGAGTTACTGAAAGGCATATGGTGTTCTATCTTTGGAGAGGCAGGTAAATTCATAAACCATTTGTAAATGTTTCTGGTAAAATTCCTAAGAAAATCACAAAATAAAGGTATTTGAATCTCCAAGATTTTAGTATTTGTTGGGTTCTCTTTTCTCTTTCTAAATAAATGTTCAGTGCCAAATTTGGTATTTGAAGTTTTATCTTCCTTTAAAGAGGGTACCTCAAATTGCATAAAGTTCAGATACCTACAAATTAAATCTTGCTTTGAAATCTTGAAGTAGACATGAGGAGCAGATGTGCTGGATGAATTTAGGATTTGTTTGTACTTATCCCTTCGTTCAACAGAGACTCAAGAGTTTTGCTGAGGTCCCATAATAAAGCCTTGATTTCCTTTCTTGTATTTTGTTCAAATGTTATCTTTGTAAGGTGAAGTTTCTGGAGATTCAAACAAACCATAGTAGAAAAAGCAAACTTGTTAAAGTTGGGGAGATGAAGAGTCAAAATTCAAGTCCCAAACTTGGCTTTATTATCTGGTATAGTCTTTACTAACCAGTTTAAAGTTTCATATCCTTTAATTCTACCTATCCAATAGAGTTTGAGGAGGAGTAGAAATGATTGATATGTATTAAAGTCTCTGTATATTGTAGCTAATCAACATGATACAATGACCAATATCCTCTTAGTAAAAAATATTTTGGACAATACATTTTGAACAATATGTTTTGGTCAATATTTGCCCTTCTCTTCCAAATTCTATGTGGAATCAGGGAAGAGACTTACTTTGTACCTTGACAGCTCTTCAGTACCAGTAACATCTTATGTCCAAAAAGGAAGGACCAATACATTCCACTGTATTGAAAAAGACATGGGCCGGGGAGGTTCCACCCCTGCCTTGTATGCTCAAGGACCCAAGTTTGATCCCCAGTACCAAAAAAAAAAAAAGAAAGAAAAAGACATGGCCTTTTGTGGCTCAATGTATTACCTCTACCATCTGAGAAAATGCCAGGGAGAAATCTGGCAGAGACCACCAAATATTAAAAAAAAAAAATAATAATAATAATAATGCATCTAGAGAATTTCTCAGTAACATTTCCTCCACCAAAGTGATTGTACATTTTGGATATAAGAGAAAGTGACTGTATGCTATCTGTGCCCTTTATTGTTTTAATACCCCCCCAAACACACACACACACACACACACACACACTTCACTGAGATTGTTAGGGGTTCTTAGAAGTCCCTGATAATGGTGCCTAAGTAACTCAAATGTCTTTTATCTAAACCAGCGTCATGTATGTCTGGCTGTGTGAGTGACACACCATCCCACACTGAGTAGTTTATGAAAAATGTGTTTATTTTGACTGATGGGTCTCTAGAGGTCCAAGGCTATGGAGTCACAAAAGATGGTGGTGTTCTGGTCAGCAGAATCTTGAAGTGGCCCAGGACATCATATGGAAAGAGGCAGGGAGTAGGTGAGCATCATCAATCTTCAGGTCTTTCTCTCTTCGTATAAAGCCACCAACCTCCAGGCATGGAACTTTCACCCTGATGGCCTCATTTAATCCTAATTATCTCTATTGGGTTCCACTGTCAGACACCATATTCAGAGTAAGTTTCCACGCTCTTAAAACCTCACTGTGGAGCCCAGTCTCCAATATGAGTTTGAGAGGGAACCTACCACAGTACTAGGTTTAGAACAATTAACATACAGAAGTATGTACAGCTATTAATGAATGCTGATTTGTTTGAATAAATGAAAATTGTTTAATAAATTAAACTGTTTCCTGAGAGATGATTTATTTATGTATTTTACATGTGTATTTTGTTCCTAAATCAATATTCACAAAGATATGTTAAATGATAAATACACACTTTTTCTAGGAAAAAATAGCTATGTGCACTTTAAAGATGAAATTATATAGAATACCTTGTGGGAGGAAATGAAGCATTGCATTAACTGAAAATAATGCTCCATTAAGATCTAAATGTGTCAACCTCGTTACCCTGACTAATTTTACAGGTTTAATGTACTGCCAAAACCTTGAAATCTGTGAAATAGCTTCACTAACTTGGTTTTTAAGTGAAAACTGTATTAAAGGAGGCAGTTTACATTCTAAGGCTGTGATAATAGTGCAGGTAATGTAAAACTAATTGCAAAGGTAGCACCAAATGACACTTAAAAAATTAAGGAAAATCTGCTGGGTATGGAATACACTCCTGTAATCCCAGCGCTCTGGAGGCCGAGGCAGGGGATTACTGCAAATTTGAGGCAAGCCAGTGCTACACAATGAGTTCAAGGCCAGGCTGAAGTACATAGACAAGGAGAAGGGGGAAGGAGAAAGAGAAGGAGGAGGAGGAGCAGGAGGAGGAGGAGGAGGAAGCAGAAATGGAAGAAACTCCAATAATCTAATAGTGGCCTTCAAAAACACAGTTAAAACTTGGAATTCAACGTATAAGATGCAGAACAATATCTCATACATTGGATGACTTGTATAATATCCTTACCTATTTAGAACATGGTCAAATGTATGAAATTTTTAAGTTTTTAAACATTTAAAAAGAGATGTCAAAAAGTTCATACAGTGACATTTATCTAATTCATTCTTTAAATGCTCTCAAGTACTTACTCAGATATTGTAAAATTTATTTTCCCTTCAGTGCTAATCCCCTGCTAATATAGCATTTCAGAGCCCTAGCAACGATCATGAAAAAAAAAAAAAAGAAACAGATGAAGATGGCAGTGATTAGGAGTTTCCCTAACAAGAGTCAGCAGAGAGAACTGACAGCAAGAAAGTGGGAACGCAGACAGACCAGCTGTCCGTTAGGAAAAGGCAAAACAAAACACCAATAACAAAAGCAAGACCCATTCATTCTATGTTCATTCTATGAAGAGACCAACAATCTGTAAAAGAAAATCTATTGCTTCTTATTTTATCGTACAGTGAATACAAAAGGGAGATGCTTTTGCTAAATTATTATCATTGTTAAAATTAGAATTCACTATTTCTAAAAGCAAGAACATTTTTTCACACACTTTAGATGGATATATTTTAATTTTGTACTTTTGTGTGGGATAGACTGTGGGAAGAAATAATTGCATGAAATAGAAGATTCCTTAACAATTTCAGATAATTGGAGTGCCAATACAAAAACTCCACATCATTTTTTTAAATTATATTTTTAAGTTTCTTGAACATATTCTAATATGGCACATCCATTTACATTATAGCTGCAATCAATTAATTTACCAGTATCTACTGAAGAAGATTCGCTAATACATAGATTGTGATGAAATTTACATTTCTGTTTATAGAGCATTTCCAGGTACTTTTATAGGCCTTTCCACTCTCAGGATAAATATTGCAAAGTGAAAAATTGAGGGAAAATCAAATCAACAGAGATAGAATGTGTAAATTACTTTCTTATTTTCTTTGTCCTATAAAAAAGCAAAGTACAAAAGAACATAGATGACAAAGATAAGAAAAAATTATGGTGTGCTTATCAGTATTCAGAAGTCAGAAATAGTGAAAAGGAATTATACTGAACTAAATAAAGACATAGTGATGTCAACCTGCTAATAAGTTTCTTGCAAAAATGCTGTTATGACACTTAATTCTCCAAGTTCTTCCTATAATCTTTGTTCCATTCTTACATAAGCCATAAAAGTCTACTCCTCTATACATTAATCATGATTCATATTTTTATATTGGAACAATGAGCTTCAGTCTTGATACCTTGCTAAAGTTAGCTCCAAATATTTAAAAAAATGTGAAAAGTATTTTTAAAAACTTGAAAAGTCAATTTAATAGGAGGATCAAACCTTTATTCAAGTTTTTGTCACAATCGAAGCCATACTTTCTCAATTACAAAGTATCTTTGATTACAAGAATCATCACCAGAAAAGTAAAAATTTCTTTAAAATAACTCACATATATTACATTAAAATATATGTTGCTTGTAAAATAAGTTCTAGTTTCCCAAAACTTATACTTGTAGAAATGCAAACTTATTTTTTTAAACGTGCACTTTAAGGGTGAACAATGTGATAAAGCAAGTATAATAAAATGTTAGGTGGAGTTTTTATATGAATATATACTGCATTTTCTTGACTTGGCTGTCTGAAAATTTTCCAAAGCAAATGGTGGAAAATGTGCCTCTTAGGACACAGCAGCTAAAACCCATTGTTCAAATTAAGAAAAATTATATTTATTAGACTTTCAATTGCTTGAACTGAATTATTTATTTATAACCTATTTACACATGTGTTTTCATTAAGTTGTATCATTGTAAGTTCAATGTGTGATAAAGTCATTTTGGGGGCAATATAGGCTTTAGAAATGCTTTCATTCATCAAGTAGTTTTGTTCAAATTCCTTCTTCCCTAGTAAGTTGAATTTCATGCCTCAGAATTTTCATAAGATAAAGATTTTTCTGTAGATCATTTTTTTCTACATCCTACTGTGTACAATGGTCAATATATGTGGTCTGTAAGTATTTCAAGGAAAGACATTTTGTGTTTTGTCTTTAATATAAAAGTCTAATGGAGAGAGCAAAGAAGACATGCTTTCTTCCATGAATTCAAAATCCATTGGATAAAATTCTAAATCTAGATCCCAATAATGAACATAACCTTACTATATACCTAAAATGTACCAATAAACTTAATTTAAAAAATTATAAGTTTAACTGTTACAACTCAACTTCTCAGAAAGTGGAATATCCCTTTTGTTGACTCTAAATTCCGAGTGCACGCGCGCGCGCACGCGTGTATGTGTGTGTGTGTGTGTATACTTTCCTTAGTAGTCTAGGCTGGCCTTTTAATTACCCATGTACGGTGGTACATGGATGTAATCCCAGCACTTTGGAAGCTGAGGCAGGAAGATCATGAATTCTACTTTTTAAAATGTACTTACTGATTCTATAATTTTAATGTGTTAAATTTAATGTGTGTAATATTTTCATTAAGTTTATTGGTGCTTTTTAGGTATACAGTATAGTTACATTCATCACTGGGATCCTATACCCCCATGTGATGTATCTTGGTTCTTACATCAAGGCCATACTCCTAAGTGAAATAAATAGGACACGTGTAAATACTGAATAGTTTCTCTGGTGTGAAAAACTAAAAGTGTAGTTAAGGTGCAAATTGTATAATTGCTAATGTTAAATAGGAAGAAAAGGGCTAAAGGAGTGGGAGATGTGAAAAGGGTAAAGGAAAGAATGGAAAAGAGAAAATATGAGAGAAGTAATGTGTATAATTTTAATTTGATTTGACCCTATGATAATCAAGAAAACCCTGTAAAAAAGTCTTCTCATTTACATTATAATATTCTAAAACAGTCTTCTTATTTCAGTCACCATGATGATTAACAATTGATTTTTAACAAAAAGAAACACATTTTGGGGAAAATTATTAATATTCATTTGTGAGTTTTTAAAAGTCAAATAGTACAAAAGTATAGATAAGTAGATAGAAGAAAGTTATTATTTTATATGAAATGTGCTAAATATTTTACCAATTTCCTACCACAAACACAATATATTTTGGTTTTGCTTTTGTGTTACGGGGGATTGAATCCAGGGCTCTTGCACTGAGCTACATAGCCAGCCATTTTGTATTTATTTTTAAAATTTTGAGACAGGGCTTCTTTAAGTTGTCCAGAATCTCTTTTGGTATTCAAAATGTTCTTAATCTGAACATGTGGTATAAAAATCTCTTCTAAAAAGAAAAATACTATCTTTTCCCAGGCAAATCGTTAGACTTTTCCTTTAAAAAAAAAAAAACAACGTAGGGGAATTTGTCTGAAGCACCCCGGTTATATCTTATACTCCTCTGCTTTATGCCTGGCCTGTGAAGAACAAGCTGATAAAATTTTCTAGTGTAGTTAACTGTAAAATTAGAAAACCACCAATGCATACATAAATTCTACTGCCTCAGAAAAAGGTGAAAAACAGGGCTGGGGATTTAGCTCAGTGGTTCTGCCACCTGCCTCACAAGCTCAAGTTCCTGAGTTCAATCCCCGATTCCAAAAAAAAAAAAAGAAAAGAAAAGAAAACAAAGGTTAAAAAACGATGTCTGTTATCTCACATTGTAAAAGCACTAAAATATATGTATATATGTTGATATGTACACATACAGGTTTTTTTACATATGTGTGTGCATGTATAGTGTACACACACACAGAGATTCACTTTTCTGAAGTTGTAGTAACTTTAAATACCATGTTCTACTCTCCCATTCCTAAAATCAAATCCAAATCGCACATTCTCTACACTTTAGCTATATAGTCTGAACTTTAAAAGTAATATAAAGTTCTATGTTCTAGCTACACCTTGATAGCAATGACACCAATTTTAGTTCATTCTCACTTGCTCACATTTTATAGTACTTTACATAGTAGACCATAAGGGATCAGCTGTCCCTGCTATTCTCCTCAAATAATTAGTTGGGTAAGAATGGAGGTCATATGTGGAGTTTTTCTTAGTCTCATATATCAGAGAAAGTAATAAATAAATTCTCTATTTTTTGAAAGGGGATTTATTATGATCTCTTGCTTTGCATTCTTGCAGTGTGACACAATTTGTTGATGAAGGCAAAAATTTTTTAAATTATTATGAATGCAAGAAAAGTTTTAATAGTTTTCTCTGTGTTATATATATTTTGCATTCATTGTACTTTGTGCTTTCCTTTCAAATGCCAAAATGCAATATAGAGTAATATCATAATATAATGTGAAAAACATCGATTCTTTTTCCAAATTATCTTTGTATTAATATTGATATATAAGTGAATTTCTAATGCAGTAAATTAAGCAATTTATTCTAGGGGCCAAGAAATATTCAGATACTTTAGGAGATAAGGCAGCAAGATTTAGAGGCAAGTAAAAATAAAAGGGTGATAGAAGCAAAAACAGGTTGCTAGCGTGGCCTTGAGAGGCTATGGATATGAAGGACACAGACTACAAGTCTCCATTTGGCAACATTTACTGCCACCCTTGAGGGGCTCATCAAATTGTAGAAATAAAGTGGAGAGAAAAACATAAGGAAAAATCAATAATCAAAACAAGATTTTAAAAACATTCTTAACAATAAGCAAGTATTCATCTCATTGAGAACAGTAAAGATGTCTGAAACGCACGTATCGCTGTTGTGGAGGAGGGATGGTTTCCTCCACCACAAGTGTCCATTTTATGACAGCTTAGAAATAGAAGCTGAGGAAACCATAGAAAAGGAGTATAGTCTTTAAAAAAAAAATCAATAGCTTTTAAAATCCCAAATGCTCTCACTGCTGAGATTAATAAAGACCAAGAATCTATCCTGAACACATGCAATGACTTCTATTACAAAAGGAAAAATGAAAACACCGCTATTACTGACACAGTCAATAGATCCCACCTCGGTATATACTGTACTTTCTATATTTTTAATTTAAATGCATATAGTTCTGGGGACAGCAACATGAGCAGCATTCATTCGCTTCAGAGAATAATGGAAGATGTAGAAATTTTTCCCATAAATAAACATATAACCTGTCTTGAGTGCCATTTGCTTAAAATATTTTCCCTGGAAACTTATCTAGCCATTCTCAGCATGTGGTACTTCGTCTAGCCAGCTCTTTATTACTGATTTGCTTTTTTCAACTAGAATTTGAACTGAAAATTGTGAGACTGTGTTCTCTGCCTCAAGTTTGAGGACGTGTAGCCCAGAGTTTAGAAAACAGCAGCCTTGGTGAAAGTAAAAAAGGCTACAAAAGTTTACTTTCACACTTTTTTAAATTTAAGGAATAAGCCATGTTAAAAGCACGCAGACCTTTTCAAGCACCTGAAAATATTTTTTTACCCTTTGCATTTCTGAGTACTGGGGGCAATAGGAATCCCTATTTTAAAAAATTAAAAAGTCATTTAATATGTATATGTATATTAATCCAAGATCTTCATCAGTACATTCATTATGAAGTATATGGTTTACCAATGAATCACTCCAGCGAGCTCTGCAATATTTCTGTTATGGTATTGTGTATTCTCCATTTAATCCTATCAACTTCAAGACATAGTTCATTGATAGATCAGCACACACAATTTCTATGGTAAATACAGAAATGTGTCTAAAGGGAAAAATAAACTCTACCATCTTTGCCTTTGAGATTATATCAATTGACTAGCTTTTTTTCAAGTTTATGTGGTAGGCTTGGGTTTTATGTTGATACATTCACTATATTTAGATGTATTATTATTTTCTTTAAACTATCATCTCTTTACCAGCCAAAAACACAACAAAGATTTACTTTTTATTGATAGTCTCGCGCCATTTGTATTGGAAAACAGAGTTCTGGCTTGGTGAACTGATTTTTGAAGTCAGAAATGAAGGAGAAAACTTTTGCTGCATATATGACAGACTAGAATGGTAAAAGAGATTCTGCCTATTGCAAAAGAGTACATGCTCCTAAGTGTGATCACTCGATGAGCATGTGTGAGCCAGAAAAATACTCTATTTATATAATGCAAATTGTGTTAGAATTTTAAAGTGAAAACAGAAAGAAATAGTGATTGCTGAGGGAGTCTGAGGCAGAAGGATTTCAAGTTTGAGTCCCACCCGGGTGACTTAAAATAAATCTCAAAATACTCTCAAAATAAAAACTAAAAGAGACCGGAAATAAAGCTCAGTGACAGAGTAGCCCTGAGTTTAATCCCAAATACTGCTAAGAAAAGAGAAGGGGAGGAGGAGGTGAAGGGAGGGCAGGGGTAAGGGGAAAAATGAGGACCAAGACCTGTCGTGTAGAGGTGCAAGGTCCCAATGATGAGTGGAACTGCACCGTATACCTAAAAAGTACCAATAAACTCAACGGAAAAAGAAAAAGAGAAGAGAGGGGAGAAGGGAGGAGTAGGGAGATCAGGAAAGAGGAGGGGAAAGGTGGGGAGGGGGAGAGAAAGGAGGAGAGGGGAAGGGCGAGGAAGGAAGAAAAGGAAGAAAGAACTGAAGGAATGGCTTACTGTTCTAGAAAGGCCACAAAATATCTGAAGGGGGAAGAACGTTTGGACAACTTCATAGAGTGAGATACTTGGTTTGAGAAACAAAGTGAAAAGTATTCTCAGAAATCAAACCAAGAACTCAGATAGCATATAGGGGCACCTGAGGACCAAAATGGCCAAAAGAACTGGTAATATTTGTACAGGACACGGGGTGATGTAGAAGAGAATAAAGGCTTTTTTCAGTACACTATCTTTCAGAAAATCCAAGTATCATTTTGTTCCTTTCTATTTGAAATGCGGTCTTCAGACCAATAGCATAGACATTATCAGAGAGCTCCTTAGAAATAGCAAATCCAGGCCTCATTCGGACGCACCCAGGTGACTCTTATGACTCCACAATTAGAAAAGTAGCTCTTAGCCTTCCAAAGTACTTGTCACCCCTACTGGCATTTCACAATTGCAAATAGCATTGTGACATTGATGCATGACTACACCGTCAGCTGTTGGAGCCTGAGGCAGTACAAGCTCAGCTATGGGGCAGAACTGTTCTATTGTAGACAGCTCTGATGACCTGCCCAGACCAGTGATGGATCTTAGATGACCTAATGCCTAAAGGACATTAACCTCCACTGAGGAAGCCAAGATGAAATTTGAGGTAGTCTCTAATCAATCTGGAAAATGGATGACTTGGGGGGCTTTCAAGTTGGTCATTTGTACTTAAACATTTAAAAGCAACTGTTTGATTCATAACTTTCTATTTTGATCACCAGGTGGCTTCTATGTTTATTCAATAGTCGTAGAATAATATATTGTCCTCCGTAGATTTTTTTCGAATTTTCATTAAATGATTTATACTTTTTTCTGATGATAAGAAATACCTTTCAATTTCTTTTCTAAAAATTACTAGTAAATGTTTGCAGTAAATAATGATTATATTTATACAACCAAATTAATAAGCTTGCCTTTAAACTTTAATTGTTGCACAAAATTTCCTTAAATTGTACAGTATGGTATCAGTATAGGAACCATGCTGGATTTAAAATAGATCCAATTATCTTCTAATGCTTTGTTCTTTAAGCTAACTTAGAAATCATGCTGTAGTTAGGATATTTTTGTATATTTTTTATAGGATATATATTGGCACAAGCTTTGGTCTTACAAAACTGAAAGTTTTGTTTGGGGAACTTTTTCATTTATTTATAAAATCTTACAAAAAATACCCAATTTCAGTTAAATTTATAAATATGTTTAGAAGATAATTTATAATTCATTAATGACTTCCGGTTCCTCTGCCTCTTTTTGCCTTTTAGTATTTGATTATTTCACCACTAAGTCTCCCCAGCTGGGGCCAAATCCCAAAGTAAAGAATAGACAAATACCTTGAATCTGTTCTAAGAGCACTGTATTAAGAAAATACTGGGGTAAATGAATTAAAGTATAAATCCCTAGCCATCTCTCAGCTGAGATATCTCTCCATATGTAAAAAGACATATACATGTTAACCTGAATTATGAATAAAGCTTCATAGAATATAAACATATATGAAATAAACACAAAATGTTTGTGCTAAGCATTTAGAGCTATGAGCCAGGGAGACACACGACTAAAGAGGACTCATGGAGGACATTTTGTAAACTTAGTAGCAAAGAGAGACATTTCATAAGAAGAGGTGCAGGACAGGTACCTATAGATAGGTTAGATTTATTTCTCTTTAATTTATATAACAGAATATTTTGTTGGAATGTTATTAGAGGACAGTTTTGGTAATTTATCTACATGTACTCTAAGACCTGTTTTCTTTCTATTAAAAACCATTTCCACAGTAACTTATCATTTAGTAGTTTAGTAAGACAAAATTAAAGGGATATCAATGAGAGAATAGTATGCCAAAAAAGCCCAAGAGCAACATTACTCATAACCTTCTTTAATTCATTTTCACTTCAGAAGCAAAGTAGATCTGCAAAGCCCAGATTTGTTGTCACAGAAGCACCATAATGCATGGCAAGATTAGTCACATCTTAAAGACATAGAGTTAGTTCATTCCTAATGTTCTTAAAAGGAATATGAACATTTAAGTTAATGATTATGCAAAAGTTATGGACAATTGCCAATTCAAATGCGGACTATGGATTCTAACTTCAAATGTGTCCTCTTTCTTTCCCCTAGTCTTTAATCCATCAAGTCTTAAATTTTCTAAGTCATTAACAAGATGGCCTGGGCCCATACCTGGACTGTTTAAGAGCAAAATGCCTGAGTTCATTGTTATTCCCCCTGAGCTAGTAAGTCCCATAGCTCACATCTAGCAGTGAAGGCAAAGAATAAATCAGGCTCTGGGTGAGCTTTAAAAAGCTTAGTTATCTTATGAGAATGAAGCTTTAAACTGCCTGCTATATCAAGGATCTGAAAGACTACAATCTTCCATTTATTTGCATTAACCAGAAAGGCACTATGCCAACATGAGCCTTATTTTCAGCAAACACAATTTTGCAGGATAGAAGGAAAAGGAAGAATTGAGATATCTATCTGAAGTAAATTTCACCAGATACAAGAATCCAGTTATGGTTAAATAAGCGCAAACAATAAAGATACACGTTTTCAGGATAGTGCCTACTTTAACAAGAACTCACATAGCTGGTTGAAAGATGTGAATATTTTAGAGGTACACAGCTTCCAGCTAAGCAGCTGCAGTGTACATAAGCTATCAGTTAGAGGAATGAAGTAGCCAGAGATCTCAGTGTATTTAGGAAAACAAAACAGTAGTTTGTCTTTTTGAAACATGCTGATTAATAGCAACACAAAAACTCATCAATAACGGTAATGCTTAGAAATAGGTTAATGCTGCATAATAGCCTATTGGTATAAATGAAGCCATGGAAAATATTTATTTAAGGTGTGAGTTTGATAGCATGATTTTCTCCTTCCTACGTTTAGTCTTTTGTTAAATTTTCACACTTCTAACATATTTTTCCTACTTGATATATATTTAATATTTAAACAACACTTTCAGCCAATGTCAGTATTTTTAGTCAATTCATTACCTACTGAAACATAAAGATTGGCCTTTCTTTATTCTCATTCCAACATAAGCCCATTATAAATTACTTCATAAACACTTTTTTCCTCTGGTGGTCCTTTTCCATTTATTCTCACATATCTAATGAATAAAATATAAAATGAAATATCATAGCTTTGGAATTTTAGAAAAGGAATTCTGTTTTGTATTAATATTAACTTGGAAGAATTTGTGTTATGTGATTCTATAAATACTCAGCTTATCCAAGAAAGTAAAAGTTTATACACTATTGTTCTGTATAGGGTAGTAGATGCAAAGATGTATGTAGGGGCCTTCATCCAAACTAGAAGTAACAACGTGTCTTGGTTAGTTTTCTCTTGTTGCTGAGACAAAATACCTGACACCCAAAGTTAAAGGAGGAAAGATTTATTTAGCTCAAAGTCTGTGGAAGTTTCAGTCCGTAATCAGCTGACTTTGCATGGCAGAAGGACAACAGTTCAAGACAGTGGAAGACAGTAAAATCGACAAGGGACAGCCATATTTTATCCAGACACTCAGGGAAGGTAGCACACCCTTAATCCTAATGTCTATGAGTGTAGCATCGCACCATGAATCAATTCCAGAAAAAGCCCCACCTGTGACTGCACGAGGCTCTGTGGGGGTCATCGAAACACAAGCTATAATAATGATTTCATATTTTTTCTTTAACCTTTCAATTACATCATATTTTGTTGATGTTCATCTGAGTATCTGAAGAGTAATTTATAAATTTTATCCTCAAATAACCTTGCAAAGAAGCATAAGTAAAAAGATAGCTTCTAACTTTTGTTTTCCATCTAACATGTTTGCACATTTATACTACCAACACTCGTTATCTCTTTGAGAGACCTGCAGCTACTGGGTGTGGAGCAAATCCTTTCACATCATTTTGTCTTAATTTCCCCACCTGTGAAATGAGACTGACTATTAGCACCACTTGCCATCAAGATTTAGTAAGTATTTGTAGGTTTTATTTGACAGCACTCACATTTTCAAAGTTACACTTTATGAATCCACAGTAAGTCGCTATGAGCAATTCTGGGAATTTTTATTGTGATGCTCGCATAGTGATTTCCTGGAAGAAATGTGGGATCTAGGGTTATCTAGCTTTTAGAAATCTACTAGCACAATAGTCCAGGCAATTCTCTTCTTTCTAAGCCTTAATTTCCCCTTTGACAAAATAAAAATAATATTCATCATGCATACCTTACTAAATTATTGTAAGAAATTGTGTGTGAAGACCTCTTTGAAAATTGTAAAAAAATACTACATATCCCATCAGTAATATCATTGTGAGTTACTCCTCCCCTTTTTACTTTGCATTTTAAAACATAAATTTAAAATTATCCTTTCACATTTGAAGCAACAAATCTTATAAATGAGTATTTCTTGTTAGGTAATAAATACCCCTAAAGACATGGCTGAGCCTTCTCATTCACAATCCAAGTTCAAGTTGATTTCAGCTTCCCTGTGTCATAACACAGACCGTCTATTGGAAGACGGAGTAATCCTACTCCTTACTTCTTACGGTAAAGAACTCCATCTTATTCATTTCACTGAAATTCTTTAAAAGGGGAGAGAAGTGATGTCAGAAAAATAGAAATGAGAATTTTTTTCAAGGGAGTCATGTGTTAGTAAGCTTTCTTTTTCTTTCAGGTCACTGGACAAAGCTCACTTTTTATTTGACATATACCCAACATCTCTACTTGGATAGTTTGCCACTGCAAACTGCACAGGTCTGCCAATCTTATCGCATATCACATGGTTCTTCAATTCCTAAAATAGTCAAGTTCTTATGGGCTCTAGGATTTTTATACATGCTGTTCTTTTGCCTAAAATAATTTTCAATGTGCAACTCCTTCTCATCTTTGGGGTTTCAGGTTAGATCCATCTCAACTAAATAAAAGTTCCTGACTACCTAATATAAATACAACCCCGCCTACTTTTCTTTCCTCTCCCTTCATAGCATTTAATCTCACTTCATAATTATATATGTTTTACCCAATTGTGTTTGCTTCCTTCATGGGAAGACTAACATATCTGTTTTGCTCATCCTCTTGTCTTTAAAACTAAAGTATCCAGTATATGGAAAATGTTCAGTAAATACTTATTGAATAAATTAATAAATAGGTAAAAAGAAAAGAGACAATATAATTTTAAGAATCTTTTTGAAAATGTAATTTCTTCTGTTAAACTTTATAGGCCTCATACAAAAAAAAAAACCACATCAGAAAATAGTATTTAGTGAGTTTAATTGGTGGCCAAACAGCTTGTAGATGCCTTGCAAAATTCTAGCCCCAAATATCTAAATACTAACTCATTGTTATTGACTCCTCCCTATACACTTCACCAAGCCAAGCCTGATTATTTTATTCTTATGCACTGTGTATCTTCTGTTTCCCTCCTAGTCTAAATGTAATCCAGCAGATCATAAGATCATATTTAGATCCTTCATCTTCTTCACTGCACAATTCCAAACAGAATTCATCCTTTAAAGGCCTGTTTTATTCATATATTTGTGTGTGTATGTGAGTGTGTGTGTATATATTACATGTATATGAGTCTATATTAACTCCTCAGTGGTTTCCATATACCCACCAACCTAGTCTTTGTTCACTCCTATTTACTTTCTTATATACCCTACTAAACTATAAAATCTTAACATTTATTTATCATAGTTCCTAAAATAATAACAAGCACATGTGCAATCGCTGCTAAGTGATTATTGAACTATCCCAAAATTCAGATAGTCTTTATAGAGCAAAGTTATAGTTCACAGCAATGATGACATATTTTAACATTCCTGCTAAAAATATTCAAATGCCCTATCTTATAATTCAGCTCTGATTTGGTAGTCATTCAAACATTACAAAGCTTGGTTCTTCTGACTCCATCTAGTGTATCTTCTATGAGGCTGCAAGCAATACTGATTATTATTTATTATTTAGATTCCCTGGTTATATTCTGTTAAAGCCTGATATATATTCTCCCTCTAAATTTCTAGGAAAAAATAAACTATGTTCCTGCTCAGCATTTCTTGGACTAATTCAAAAGAAGGAGGCTTAGGCCTGGGGATTTAGCTCAATGGCACCTTGCATACATCCCAAGCACAAGGTCCTGAGTTAGATCTCCAGTACCAAAAACAAAACAAAACAGAAAAACAGGAGGCTTAAGTGCATATATTTTCAGCTAGAACAGGGAAACAATAATGAATCAGTCACAAACACTATAACTTTTTTCCATATCATCGGCTTTTTTACTTAAAAAACAGTGGTCCTTCTTTTTGAAACAGACATTATAAGAGATAAAGGAGGCACAGGATCAGGCTGATCAGACACTGACCTGTAACACCTAGCCATTGTTCTTTCCCCTGGAAGGGCCAAAGACAGCCCTTTAGGCTACAGCCACCATATTAATGTTTTGGGCATCTGCTTTGGGGAAAGCTTTGGAGCAAGAAGGAAGAGATTTAGGATTAGAAAAGCCCTTTCCTGCCTCAAAACCCCTTCAATGATATGTCTTCATAATCGTCATGACTGACATAAAATAATCTTAACAGTTTCTTAACAAGACTTGAAAAATAGATGAATAGATTTTGAAATTGTTGAAGCAGTTTAAAAAAGAAAAGTTATAGAGGTGATTTGTAAAAAATAAATTACAGAATCATGGGCTTGGCTTTAGTTCAAGATGAAAAAATCTAATTTTAGTAACGGATAGGTAGCCAATAAAAATCAAATTAAGGGCAGTACTCACACATCTTGTAGATTACCTTTCCAGATAGTCACTAGCAATTGAAATGAAGTCTGCTAAATCAGATTGAAAATATATGATAAGCGATTCATTTATTTGTACTTATAGAAAAACCTATATATACACACATGTACAGGTTTTTCTATTTGTATTTGTATACATATGAAAATTTTATAGACAGAACTATAACAAAGACTGTTTATTTGAATATTTTCTAGCAGAATAGTTTTCATATAACATTTTAATGAGCACAGTACATAACATAGCAAAAATAGAACAATATGATTAAAATATTGTAGATATGCATGTAAATGAGTATAATCATAGCAATGTTATTTAATAGAACATGAATCCATTGTATAAAGTTATGTAAGGACTTATTTTACCAGCAACAAATCAGAAAGTAAGCAAATATTTTCATGAAATTTATTTAATTCTCAAAGCCTTTTGTTCTGAAGAAAATTGGACAAATTTATTTACAGGAAATGAGACCAACAGTAACTTTGTTCTTATAAATTTTCTTAGGAGGACATGGGTTTTAACAGTCAAATTGGTTTTCTGCATATGACATTAAAACTCTGTTTCTTGGAACCTGCATGGTCAGCATATTATAAAGGTTGCAAAGAGTATCATAGGTGGCAATTTTCAGTGCCTTCTTTGCACTGATCTAAGGTCAAAATAGTCTGAAATGAGAATACAATAGACCAAACTGCAACTAGGCCATGCTAAGTTTTTTCCTAAGATATTCAATGTATTTAGTTATATTAAAATAATTTGTAAACACCCTAATGTACTCTTCTTTGAAAAATTTAGCAACATAAATTTCTATCAATATTTAAAGGTCTTAATGACAAAGTACAAAGTTGGTCACACACCCTGGACAGAAGAGGGAGAGAGGGAGGTTAGAATTCATTCTCTTCACTTTCACCTCAAAGAGAAGGGAAATTGATTTTTTTTTTTTTTTTTTTTTTTTTTTTTTTTTTTCCCAAT
>NW_022900924.1:34998230-35007130 GCF_012274545.1 Fukomys damarensis
CTTATGCTCCAGATCCTTTGCTTCAGAAGTCAGTTGGGGAATAGGAAAAGGAATCACAGGTTAGATTCCTGAAACTAACCTCCAGTTCACACCAACTTTTTGCTTAAAGATTTGCAGGTTTGGATCTACTTTAACCATGGCTCCACAATAGAAAATTATATTTTATTCTATAGAATTATTCTACTAAGGACTTCCTAGCATGAATTCATTACTAACCTAGTAGATAGACGCCGTGGAACAGTCCACAATGTGGCCACAGAGATGTAATAGAGAAGTAGGTCGTTTCTTTAAGATTTGGGGCTCATTTCTTTCTCAGTCACTATTAGACTGTTCTTTACGGTTTCCAAAAATGAGGGCTTCTGTGTGCATCCATAAAGTATTTCATAGGCATTTTGGAAATAATAAGTAAATTCAAAGGTAAGAATGCACCAAAGAAGAATTGATAATCATTTTCTCTATTTTCTCTTGATATACTATTAGTCTCTTCTGTCCTGGTTGCACTGGTTGGTTACAGCTTCCTGAGATGGTGCAAAACCTTTACCCTGTGTAAAGAAAATTGTCATCACTAGAAACTGTTAAGTGCTGCCTATCTATTTCTGTTTGGGTGAGATATGAGTAAAAGTTCAGGCAAGGGACTTAGAACAATAAAGAACCATCAGAGATATAAGAAGTATAGGTTTCATATCCTTTTTGCTTTACTGAGAAATTATAAAACAATTGTAATTAAGAATTGAAAGTAATCTGATCACACTAATACAACAAGGAGCCCTTCCCTAGTCTCATTTCTAGTTTTTATTAATTGTCTAATTCCCCCAGGCTGGGTCAGCTGCCTCTCCTTTTATTTCTGTATCTCTTAATGCTTCCCTCATTACAGCGCTTTTCCCATCATCCAGGAACATCCTGAGTTTGGCTGGGTCCCTTATGAACTATGGATTCCTTTAAGGTAGGAACTGTGCCATTATACAAATGGCATCTAATAGTCTCTGGCCCATGGGAAGCTCTTGATTTTTACATTAAATATAGAAATATTAATATTAGGATTGGATCGACTCATATTATTCCAAAAATTGCACACTTGATAAGGGTATAAATAGTTTTGGTGAAAAAACTGGCACGGGTCTCTTATGGAATTTTGTTTTAATTAAATGATCCTCTCAAATACTGGTGAGACAATTATAGGTAAGCAGATACCCCCGTCGTTTCCCCATTTTGTCCCTAGGAACCAGTTAAAAAAATCGGTTCTGGGAATTGGGGTGAAATTCAGTAGTGTAGCACTTACCAAGCATTCATGAATTCTAGAGTTGATCCATAGCACTGCAAAATTTAAAAGAGAGATACGAATAAGAGAAGAAAGCCAGCTCTTGGTACCTCTTACTATCAGATTCATTTTATCCCATTTTTTTTCCAGATGTCCAGGTGAAACCTCATCTGATAAACTAATGCGGAATGATTAATAACTAGGTGTTACTTTCAACAGAATAGTTCAGTAACTTCATCTGGTTCTTCTTGCAATAAACACATTTTAAATGACCTTCAAGGCAATGGCTCCATTAGGAGTCATCATGACTGCTTGCTCCTTGCCTCAGGGAAACAGCAAACTATGATGAAGATCAAAGTCAGAAGATCAAAGTAGATAGGGCACTTTCAAAATGGCAGTTGTAAATTTGGAAACCCAAATAAATGCCTAGATTATTAAGTAAGAACATCTGATGATAGTTCTAGCAATGTTTATAGCTTTTCAATAATAAAATTATAACAACTGGAACACACTTGGTTTCTTTCACATGATTAGAATTCTATTAAGTGTAGTTGCTTTTGAGAAATATATACCTTACTTTTGAGAAATGTATGTGACACTCATCACTTCTCTTAGGAACATTTATTAGAATTTTTTCAAAATATAATTGAATTTGTAGAAGCCATGACAGTATTTAGAAACACCATAAGAATTTTATTAGTAACTTCAGAAGAAAACAGAATATACTTTTGGAGTTAACAATTAAAAGTGAAATTTCAGTAAATAGTGAGAGAAAGAGAGAGATCAGAATGATATCACAGGTGTGAATTTTTTTAGCAAAGATTTGTGGCTTTTACCAACACAGAATGTTAAAGGGCTTCTGTTTATCCACCCAACAAGTTGAGGGTTAATAAGACAATAGCAATGAATGTCATTATAAAAGATGCTAGCTACATATAAAGATTATAATTATCCAATTTTCTGAGTGTTTCTTCTTATTAAACAGATGGAAAGTTTCCACTCATGGTGAGGAATTTCAAGTACTAAACCATTTCATTTTTGTTATTATTCAAAGTTTTGAGTATAGCTCTGCTTAGAACTCAAATCGTTTTCAGATACCATTCATACTTATTCCTCAGGACAGAAATCAGTGAATGGATATGTGAATAACTTTGAACTGCCTACACACTTAACAGTAAACTGAAGAACTGGCAGTTGTTCAATTTACTTAATAAATATAGAATGGCAAATGAAATATCCAGGGCCCTATAGAAAGTCTTTAAAATTATTTTAATTTGGATCTAAAAAGAATTGTTTTTATGTATTAGGATAATGTATGTGAGTCATTTCTAGCACATCTGTGTTAAAAAACAGATAATTCTGCCAGTTACTCAACCTTTTGAATAGTCAATCATTTAATGGAAAATTATTTCAATTGATATGGATATAGGGCAAAATTATGAAGTGCTTTTTGAGTCAATGTACCCAGATGGGAATAAAAACCTAACATATAATGGAAAAAAATCTCTGCTCTGAGTTTACAAAGAAAGCAGTTAGGGAGAGTTATTGAGTTAGCTCTTGGAGTTTCATAGAGATCAAGGCCTGAAGAAAATGGTCAGAGGTGTGGCACTGCCCCTAATCTGTGACTCTACACCAGTTCCTTCTAAAGGAGCTGTGATTCACTGTCAATGATGGAGTGGAACTGCCCACCGTTTAACTCTAAACCTGTGCGGGGATTAGCTGGATTAGTTTGCTCAGTCAGTCCTCCTGAGTACCTTGTCTGCAGCGTATAATTGAGATGACGCTAATGTTCATCTGGTAAAAATCAAAGCCTTCCCTCATAAATGTTGGACCAAAGCAAACAATTCACAGGCAAAGTGAAAAGGAAATTTACATACAAATCGCCTTCATAATGTTGCTAATTTGCTGCTACTTGCGGTAAAGCTCTTAATAAGATTACCAAGAATCCAGCTTGTTTCCATGGAGAGATTTATTTACTTTCCTAATGTTTTCCCCTCCTTTGTTGCTGTGTACATACTATACCTGATTATATTTCACAACTTGTAAGTCACAGTTCTAGTAAATTTTGGTGCTACAATAAAAGAAAAAGTCTCTAATTCTGTGTATGGTCAAATTTTTCTTTCTGTTACATATACATGTGTTTGTTGGTTCATCTCCTTTTCCCCATACAACCTAGCAAATTGTTTAGTCAAAAAGAGAGGCAATGTATAACTTTTTTGGTCAAATTCAGAGAATCTGGTTCATCAAATACTTTTTCAGTTGTGCCAGACTGAGAAACTAAGAATACATCGGTTGTACAGTACTCTCAATTTCTTGAAGTCCTATTTAGGATTAAGGATTGGATCACTTAAAATTATATAGTAGCTCAATTCACCATTTAACAGCATAGTTTTTTGTTTGTTTGTTTTTGTTTTTTGGTATCGGGGACTGAACTCAGGCCCTTGTACTTGTGAGGAAGGTGCTGGAACCACTGAGCTAAATCCCGGCCCCAACAACATAGTTTTGAACTGCAGGGGTCCACTTATATGTATTTTTTTTTTAGATTTGTGATAATAGGAAAACATTCTCAATTTAGCCATACTGAAAGAAATCAAGAAAAGGCTATATTATGGACCCAGGATTTAGCTCAGTGGTTCTGCTGCTTGCCTCACAAGTTCAAGGTCCTGAGTTCGATCCCCAGTACCAAAAAAAAAAAAAAAAAAAAAAAAAAAAAAAAAGATAAAGCAGGAGGTGTATATACATAATTATTTTATCATTCACTATCTTAAGCTATGCAGCAATATATCACAAAAGTTAAGATTTATCAAAGCTTACACAAAAACAGTTTTTTCTATAATGCCAGTGAGTAGTACAACTCACTAAATTACCGGCAGATTGATTTACTTCCAGGTTAAAGAAATAAAATGAAATGGCTGTAGTAACCAAAGACTAAAAAGTGAGTAATGGCTTAAAAATACATAACCCATGAAAGAATTGATTACTTAGTAGCTTGGTTCCACATAGAACATATCGGGAGCCATTCTTAACTGGGAGAAAAATAAATATAAAATTTTAATATTAAATAATAACTTTATAAACACACTACTCTAATAATTTCATAGACATCCCCTGTTACTATTGTGGTGAGTTGAAATACATTTGCTTAAAATGCAGTGTAATGTTAATCATCTCTGTGAGCTATTATCTCTTCAGTAAATTAGATATCCAGTGGCACCTCAGCTCACAAACTCAGTTTGCTCCACAGTTCTGGTTGCAAACAGGACTGCACAAGAACTGAATCAAATTTCCCCAACATTGAACCCGACCATTGCATCTGATTTAGTTTGTGTTCATCTAAGCTTGCAACCACAAGTTCATGAATTGAGGCACAATTATAGTCCCCACAGTCTTTTACTTTATATAGTATATAAAGCACATAGATGTGTTCATCAACTATGTATAGTTTTCTTAAGGCTTCCAGTAAACAGCAGACTATGAGTTATTAACTTTTTCAGGAACTGAAAGTCATTCATAATTTTTTTAATTCATTAAGTTGGTAGATTATAGGTATGCAGTATGATGACATTCATCATTTGGGATTTGTACCTTTACATAATATATCTTGGTTCTTGTTTTTTCCTGTTCCCCTCCCCTCCCTTCAACACCTCTACCCTTCCCTATTTATAAAAACTTTGTTTCTGTTTTTTAATTTCCTCATATTTATTCCTTTCCCTTCCTCTACCCCTCCCACTTTATCTTCCCCTTTGGCCCTTATCTTTCTATTTTACATTATCTAGTCTACATTTTGAACTTCATTTACAATTCCATTTTCTCATACCAGAGAAACTATTTGGCATTTACACATGTGTCATATATTTCACTTAAGAGCATGACCGCAATGTGCATCCATTTAGTCATAAATGTCTCTAGTTTCTCATTCTTTATGGCTGAGTAGTACTCCATTTATTTAAAAAAAAAAGCCCACATCTTTATCCAGTCACCAGTAGATGAGCAATTGGGCTGTTTCCTAGATTTTAGATATTACAAACTATAAACATGGGTGCACATATATTCACTGTGGAATGACTCATTTAATTCTTTTGGGAAGGTACCCAGCAAGAAAATAGATGGCTCAAATGGGACCTCTAGTCCTATTTTTTTGAGGTACCGCCATACTGATTTCCACAGTGACTCAAATTTTTGACTAATTGAGGTCTTCCTAATCTTGGTGTTGTTAAAGGAGCTACTGAAAGTCTGAGACTTCTATATGTGTCTAAATTATCTGCAGATCTCTGTAAAGTTGCAAGTCTGATTTAATTAGCCCAGTTGGGGGCCTAAGTCTCAGCATTTCAAACCATATCCTACAAATGTTACTGGTGCACTAATTAATCACACTATCAAGAGTACTGTCTATCAAACTACTGATAGATGGAGTTACTGCCTATTTAAAGAATTGAACATAAAGTAAATTAATGTTGTAACCAAAGACTAAAAAAATCAGATTTGGATTTAGCTCAGTGGAGTTGCTGCCTGCCTCGCAAGCACAAGGTCCCGAAGGTCAGTAGGAAAAAAAAAAGAGTAATGTCTTAAAAATGCATGAACTATTAGAAAATTCATGACTAAGGTGACTGAATATGAATTTATTGGGAAATTTAGCATTGTTAACTTAAACAAGAACTCATTAAATGAACGAAAATGCCACATAATGAAACATCAGCTAGGTTGAGGTCCTACTGTAAAATTCTTATGGTTCATCATATTATAGATTAATTACTTTATTAAAACTGGAAATGTGTATTAAAACCAAAAATAGTTTTTAAAATCAAATGCATAAATCAAAAAGGGGATGTCCAGGGAAAGGAGTGGGAGTCATAAAACAAATTTTTGTCTCAATTCTGCTATGGAACCAGCTTTCTTTGTTTACAAACTGAAGATGATGAACACCTAGTCCACATCTCAAAAATATATAGTGAGATCTAAATATGATAATTTATAAGAAAGCATTCTGAAATAATTTTTAACTAAATATTTTTTAACTGCAAATATTATTTTCTACCATAAATACCAGGAAATGGTAGAGGCTATGCTAGTTCATATGTTCATTTACAGTGTGTAGGATGATTTATAATTTTTCAGTTTGAGGATATGTGAGGGGAGGGGTGGTCTTCTCTTTAAGTTGGTTTTGCACTGTTACAAATGCCTGGATTTTACCTGACAATATACTTAAAGGTTGCTTTAGAACATATTCCCATTTAAATGTGTGGTAATATTCTTAGCTGTTAAGCAAAGTTTTTCCTGGAGTTCTGAAGATTAAAGGAGGGACTACAGTGCCATAATTTGAGTAAGTATTTACATAAAGTGATTAAACATATCTAGTGATAGTTATCAGTAACTATATTAATGTGTAATGTGTGCCATCATTTTAAACCAATGAGAAAGCATGAGAAGACATTAAAAACCAGCTGGGTATAGTGGAACATACCTGTAGTCTCAGGTGCTTGAGAAGCTGAAGTCTTGCAACATAGCAAGACCTTATTCAAAGAAAGAATAAAAAGTAAAGCAGAAAGGAGGGAGGGGAGAAAGGATAAAAAGAAGGAAGGAGGAAGGGAGAAGTCTTAATCTTAGAAGAAAAAAAGTTTGTTAGCCCCGGATAACATTTTTGTTAGCAGGAAATACACCATATTGTGAAAAGACAGCTTGTTAGTTTTCTAATTCACGTATGTCAAAGAAAGAAACTGAAAATACCCGTGGAGCTCATTCTTTCCAGCAGTGGACACACAGATGGGATGAAACACTGCTATATTTTGCTGAGTCTAGGATCCCGTGTGCTGACTGTCACTGTTGATGCATCAAGTTAAAATGTGCTCTGAGCTTTACCTATGACCCTTGGTTCTTTGACTTTTCTGTGACAATTTCATGGACAGTCTAATTTAGTTTATTCAGGATTTACATTTTTGAATGTTGGGTTTGTGTTTGTTAGTGAGAAAAAAAACTGGCAAGAAAAGTCTTCCTTAAGTTTTTCTTTAAAAAAAAAAAAAAAGGAAGGAAAGAAAACCTTTTCAGGATTTTACTGGAGTTAAAAACCCACAGTGCAATCTTAAGACCTTATCATTGCTTGCATTACAGGAAGCCAGGGAACCTAGACAACTAAGAAATCTTTTCACATGGCTTTAAATTTTACATAGTTCACCAAATTTTAATGATAATTATATTTTATTTCCAGTTATTCTGCAGTGTTCATGACTATTTTTACTGATTTAATTCAATATACTTTTACTGAACTCTGCCTCACTGCGGGAACATCTTCCTAAAGTACAAGGCTACTCTTGTCCCTGCTGGTTTAAACTCCTGCAGTAGCTTTCGAACAGCTTTGCTATTTCGTGATAACACTTTTTTAATTCTGAGATTCAGCCTTCTCTCTCCTTTCTCCTTCCTTCCTTATCCCTTTCTTTCTTCCCCATCCTTCCCACATAGCTTTTGATAAAATTACACCCTCTCAGAATGGCCTACAAGCCTCCCTGTGACCTGCCTTTGCCCATGTGATTCATGGCGCAGTTTCTTTTTCTCCCTATCACTTCACACTTGTTTCCAACACACTGAATTCCACCAGGGGCGCCCCAGTGAACCTTCTTCTCCCGTACCCCCAGGCCTTTATTTAGGACTTAGATTGTGTCTACAAAGCCACTTTGCTTCTGTCTCCAAAATCACTCACTTTCAGGTAAAAAGTCATCTTCTGCCCACTGCATTTTAAAATCCCCATAAAAGGTAAAGGATTTGTCCCTTCGAGGTACCATGGTTCCCGTGTGCCATCTACTTTCTTAGCATTTGTTATGGTTTATATCTACATGCCCTCTCAAAGACTCATGTGACCATAGGTGATTGCACCACAGAGGGCATGGTGCTTATCAATGAATTAGTCCACTGGGGAATTTATATCTCGTCGTGATGTTGGGAGGTAAAGCTTGGTGATAGAGGAGGTGGACCCCAGGGAGCGTGTCCTGGAAGTATATCTCTTCCTCCCTCTTCCCTTGATCTCCCTCTGCTTCCTGCCACAATGCCTTGAGATGTTTCTCCTCCTCTATGCGCCTCTGTTCTGCCACCCTGGCTTGCAGTCCACCTACAACGCAATGAATCCTACTATGAACTCTACAAACTGTGAGCCCAAATAAACCTTTCCTCCATAGAGTTGTGGGTGTCGGCAAGGAAGAAAGTAGCTAAGATACATTTGATCAGTTCTTTTCCCTCTCATGTTGCATACTGACCTTGTTTGAGCACACATTATGGGACCATCATACTTCTAGAGGCTCTGTATTTCTCTGTGCAGCAAGTAAGAGGCTGAGGGTATGGATTTTGCCTTCTATCAACTGTGTACACACTATGTTTTTTGGCCTTCTTCAGCTACAAGAATAGTGGTACCTAATTTCTGGCAGTTTGTGCTTTTAACTTTAATGCTTGATAAGTGCATAGCTTCATGCCTTGTAGATTGCATTTTATGGTAAAGCTAAACTTAGAGTTGGGTATGATGGTGGACACCTGTAACTCAGGCCACTCAGGAGGCTGAAACCGGAACATTACCATTCCAAGATCAGCCTGGGCAACTGAGTGAGACCCTGTGTCAAAAAAAATATATATATTTTTTTAAAAAAATTGTATTTTATTATAT
>NW_022900924.1:35007202-35011964 GCF_012274545.1 Fukomys damarensis
TAAAACAAAAAAGGGTGTGAGGCCCTGGGTTCAAGACCTAGCACTGAAAAAAAAATGTTTTAATTAGAACTACAAACAAATAATAACAAAGAACAAGGAAAACACAAAAATAAAATTTAAAAAAATGTAACCTTAGGAAGATTAAAATTTCAAAGAGATTATTTGAACAGGCAGTGATTCGTGAATAGGAAAGTGTCAAACTACAAGTAATTTTTTTCTCTACCCTTGTACAAGGTGTTTAAGAAAACATGACAAATGAAAGATTTGTTTTGTTAATGTGGAATGGTAAACTTTAAGTCTCTTATTAGAGATTAGTGTATAATTTCTAATTAGTAAAGTCCACGGTTAGAAATTAGATAGTGGCTTCTGATTGGTTAAATTTTACTTTATTATTTACACTTGAGGTTTGGTTTGCTTTGTATCAGAACACAAAATGCTGGAGCCATCTCAGACTAATGATTCCCCAGTTAAATTTTTATTAGTTCTCAATAAATTGCAAGGTTTTTTTTTTGTTAGCTAAGAAAAGACATTGTAGCCGTATATTAGCTCATCAATTGGCCTGTTTACTTCTTAAAGACTAAGACCTGTGGTAGTCCTTTATCTGTTTTGCCTTGGGCCCCAGCATGGTAGTTACCATGGTATAGATTTATAATAAATTTTTTCAAATAAATGTATGACTAGAAGAATGGCTGACTGACTTAAAGTGAATGAGGTTGTCTTTCCTATCCTCAAAGGGGAAAAGTGATTTTATAAAATCCTGGTGGTATATTGTAAGTGCCCTACTAGAGAAAGAGCAAAGAATATGGAAAAAATTGCCCTTGTTTCTTCTGGGAAGATCAAGAATTATCCACCAAGCAAATGACATGTGAATAGCAATTAAAGACGGAGAAAGTAAGAGAACGAAAGCCACCCCAGCCCAAAGGCACCATCACTATAGTTTTCACTATACTGTGAATATCTCAGATTTCTAAAATTAACTGCACAGATTCAGACTTTCTACTCTCAGATGCGTTTTAATTCCAAAAGAATTAAAGCTGTTTTGCCATTCTTTCTGAGGATGAAGATGTGGCTGAGGGTGCATTCTCTTAAACAAATATGGAATTAAAAGAAATCACATCTGGGTTTTTACTCTTCCATCTTGGTTTAAACTGTTGCACATTTCTGCATTTGCATGTGCTTGTTGTGTGTGTGTGTGTGTGTGTGTGTGTGTGTGTGTAGGAGGTGAATGATGTTCATGTCCTTCTCTTCTGCATTTCAATGTAATAATCATCTCTTAAAACTCCAGTGGAAATTAATAAAGATTGTTTTTTTCTAAAATTAGAAGGATCTATTTGCTTTGACAATTTCTAACTGTTTTTAGTGTCAAATTATTTTCAAAATATTATAGATGTGGAAAGGGGCTAGAATTAGTTTTGAGTAAAATTATGGCTTGTCCACAGATAACACAATCAACCTTTCAAAGGCGAATACCTCTTTCCAAGTGTAGTTGTTAGGAACTGAAAGTTTTGTTTAAATGCTAAATATACAAACAAAAAAAGGATGATAACAATAGAAACTCTACTGGAAAAAAAAATAACAAAGAACAGAATTTTGGGCATGGTTTTCAAAGAGATTTCCCATTGCAGGTGCTACTTAGCTGCAGATTGGTTGACTGGTTGATTGGGTGGCCTTGATCGGGTTGACAGCGCTTAAAGTAGAGAATTCAAGCTAATGGACAGCTAGTATCATGATTGAGTGGTGCCTGATCTCTCTGAGGATGGCAGATCAATAGTCTATTACGTTTCACTGGAGCTGAGAGGGTAGAAAAGTGTGCTGCATGTTCCTTCATCACCACAGCTACACTAATTAAGCACCGCCTTAAAATGGAGGGGAGTCTGGAGAATTGAACTGGTAATGAGATTCAGACTTGAAGTAAATGAAGCAACTTCAACATAAGGTACACTGACAGACAATTAAATCTCTTTATCAATGCTGCTTTCATCCAGAAATAAAATCTCTTATGGCGACCATAAAATAAATGGGGGATTGGGAAGAACTTTAAATCTTCCTGCAGTTGTAGTTCTAACTTCAGCATTGTTTTGACATTTGGGTTTATTTGCATTAGAAGTGAGTCATAGTGAGTAGCATTTCATTTTTCTATGTAGAATTTCTTAATGTGTCACATTCATTGAAATATTTCAACAAAGATTTTGATTAAACATAAAACTGATTAGAGATAAAAAGCAATTTCCTCGAAAATTTCTGGTCTGGAAAGAGGTAATATTCTAATGAGTAATACTTGCTGTTTGAATTTCACATATCCGTTTAAATTTTTTTTTTCAGAGTAAATTTTATAGATAAAGGCTCAAACTTGACTATTCAAATATCAGCTTTTTCTCCATTTAAAAACTCTCCCATTGGCAAAACCGCCATGCTGGGTAGAGAATCTTCCTTTTCTGAATTGTCAGAACTGAGGCAGAGTTCATTTTAAACACAGCAATGGGAGGATGGGTTTTTCTTGGCCATTACAGGTTGTAGTAAATGGACCGTTATTAAATATGACATTACAATAGAGCTAACTAACATACCTCAACAGTATTTTGTTTAAAGATGCCTTTGAGTAAGAGGCCTCTTGTTACATAGCAGTTTACTGCTGGTATGGTGAACTATTATACAAAACATATATAAAAATGTCATTACCTTTTAGAATCACACCTAAATTCCTCACCACCAGTATTTGTGAATACATATAGTTTAGACTGTGTGGCACGCCCATACGTTTAGTTGTTCAGTTTACACACCCATCTCTTTCATTTCTCCATAGCTAGCACAATGTGCTTCCCACAACTGGTATTTATGACTTTTCTTTTTCTACATAATTTGTTCATAATATTTACTATTTTTGTCTTACGTGTGAAGGAGGGAAACAAAGCACCTAGCTGTTTGTTCTAATCATCAGCGTAATGATATTTCACTTTATCCTTTGTTTACTTTTACAATTTTCTGTTTGTTGATCTTTTACAGTGTCTTCTCATTTCTTCTTTCAGATTACAAATCATGCTTCTCTAAGCCCTAGCTGTGTCCTTATTTCTTCTGCAGTTATTTGGGTGTTTGTCTTTCTATCCATGTTCTATGGCTTAGTTACTTGAATTTTTAAAAGGTAATAGTGGTATTTTAAAATCACAAGTCAGTTTGCCACTAAATTGTTAACAGTATTCCACACAAAGCTATTTTGCATTTCAGCTTTTATTTAGCACTTTTTAGATCTATTACCATGAGTTACATTTTTACAGTGATATAGATGTGTACATTCACTCATTGATATTTTAAAACATGCATTAAATGTTTCAAACTGAATTTCTGCTTATGCTTGGCATAGGAAGCACATGGAGTATGCAAAATTATTATACTAAGCATAGATTCTGTCTGTGATATTTTTATTAAAATGTATAATACAAATTAGACACATAAAATTAAATATACTCTAAGGAAAATGAAATAAATAATATAATAAACATTTGATGAACTGTATGAGTACAGAAGAAGTTGAGGGTTTCCTCTTGCTTTTGTTCTAAGTCAAGTATTAAAAGGAGCTGCAAGGAAGGCGGGGGATTTAGCTCAGTGGTTCCATTTATTGATTCCACCTTGCAAGCGCAAGGGTCCGAGTTCCATCCTGGTACAAAAAAAAGGTAGGAGGTGTTGCAAGGAGGGCGTTATCTAAGTACAACCATGCAGATGATTAGTATTTTAGTAAGTAGGTGAGAGATGGAGAGAAGCTCACCATTGTAGAGATGTATAAGTCAACAAGGTTAAAGTCAGTAGTGCCTTTTGGCAGGATCATAGGTTACATTGAAATAAGTAGCATACAGTGAGGATCAGATCATAAAGGATATACATTCCCAGTCTGAGGAGTTTAGGCATTATTCTAGAGTCAATGAAAAACCACCACAAGTTTCTTCAGATTAGGTAGTTATGGTACATGATTTGATGTGTGCTTTCATGGTATGACTGCTCACAAAATTAGGAAAGAATGAGCTGAAAAATATGTGTTCTCAAGCTATGAGTGGCAACCAAAGTGGAATCTAGGAAGTCGAGTTCCATGGAAAAACTATTGGATTAAAAAAATAGGTAAAAAGGATATATACTTATGACTTTAGCAACTAGGTTAGAGCTAGGGAGAAAGGGACTAAGAGGTAGGTTAGAAGTTGTAATTCATAGCATTTTTAGTTCTGACAAGCTATGGAAGGTTTGAGAAATACAGGGATTGAATCTGAATTTCAAGCTTTACAAATCGGGTCAAAGAATTCCTGGCTTTGTCAGATAAGAGACATTAGAATTATTTTCATTTTGGGCAGGTATCTTCACATAATGAAGAACTATTTTATTCCTTGGGTGTACATCACTGTTTCTAACTCTTGATTTACCTTATGCATTTTTGTAATTTACATTTATATCATCTTTCTAATAGAAACTACTAATATGCAAAGCATTTAATGACTCATAGAAATATATATTGCCAGCCACATTGGTTTTGGAGCCATGTCATGGACGGTTACAATATTCTGTGGCTATGCAATTTCTTCTGGGCCACATGATCTTCAAGAACTTGCAGATCAGCATTTGCCTAGTATGCTAGACTTTTGGAAATAATTTGGAAACTACTATTGGTAGTTAGACTCCATTGATTTAGACTTGTGCTAACCCAGTGTAACATCTTTACATAAAACATCTCATTCATTGTTTGGTAGGAAAGATAAGCTTTTTTTTTTTTTTTTTTTTTTGT
>NW_022900924.1:35012076-35083855 GCF_012274545.1 Fukomys damarensis
TAGAGTTTTTTTTTTTTTTTTGGCAGATAGGTGAAGTGAAATTCAAAAGTTTAAATCATTTGATCAAAGGCTCAACTAGAATCATGAAGGAAGGACTTCATTCTGTGTTGGAATTCAGATTTAGTGTAAAGTTTAAAAACTATGTTGTTAGCTTTTGGAGGTTAGGGATCTCTTTGTATATGCTTTTTCCTCTCAGAATATAGCTTTATCGCTTATATATAATACTTTCTCAAAAAATCTGAATCCTTTACACTTTGGTATTTATAAACTAAGTCTGGAGTTTTTTCTTTCTTTTTTATTTTAAGAGTAGGAAAATTTATTGAAGAATAAGAATAGCTCTTCAGAGACAGAAGGAGTCCCAAATGTGTTGCCCTGTAATTTTTCTATCATTTCTTTTTTTCTCAATGTTTCTTGATCGAGAAATAAATACATGCTCAAGCTTCTTCAATAAAAGAGTCTCCTGGACTGGGGATTTGGCTAAGTGGTTCTGTAACCTGCCTCACAAGTGCAAGGACCCAAGTTCGATCCCTGGTACCAAAAGAAAAAAAGCACAACAAAACAAAAAATAAGAGTCTCCTGTCTTCATAACAATTTTAGGAATTATTTTACTGAATTTCGTGTACTCAAAGAAATTAAACATCAATAAACTCTGCATGTTACATTTTACCTAATGATTGTATTTTGACATAGTTATTATACACATGCAGTTGCAAGAAATGGCTTCAAGTTTTTGGCTATCATAAACTGGATCAGTGAAAGCATTTCTAGTCATGTTTTTGTATGAACCTAAGTCTTCATTTCTCTGGAAAAATGTTCTGGAGCACAAATGTTAAGTTATCCAAGAGTTACATGGTAAGTTTTTACATAAGCTGCCATGTGTTGCTTGTGATGGGCTTATACTTTTCCTTTTTACCAGCAATGCTATGAGTGATCCAGTTTCTCTGTATCCTCAACAGCATCTGCCATTTTAACTCTTTTACTGCACTCGTTCTGGTGTGGAGATAATGATACCTCCTTGTTTTACTTTGTGTTTTTCTACTCATGGCTAATGTAGCAGAACATCTTTTCATATGCTTGTTATCTATATTCCCTGTTCAATGAAATAGGTTTTTATGTCCTTTCTTATCATTTTCTAATTGATTTGATTTTTTTAAACCATTGGATTTTTGTGAGTTCTTTGTATTTGTATATTCTAAATCCTAATCTTTCATCTAGTATTTAATTTACAAATAGTTTTTTTCCCAGTCTTTAATTTGTTTCTCTTCAGTAGACATTAAACATTTGGTGAAATCCAGTACATCCATTTTTCCTGTTATGAGTAATGCTTTTAATATTGTATCTAAGAACTATTTGTCAGACATATATCTGAAAGTTTTCTACATTTTTTGTAATAGCTTTACATTTATTTATTCTATACTTAAGTCTGCCATTAATGTTGTGTTAATTTTGCATAAGATTTGAAATTTATGTTTCTATTCTTGGTAGGCTGCCACTTTGATGGTCCTTTGACTAAAGAAATTCAACTTCATGAGTGATGGTTTTTTCTTTTTCTTTTTTTTTTTTTTTTGGTACTGGGGATGGAACTCTGGTCCTTGCGCTTGAGAGGCAGGCCACTGAACCACTGAGCTAAATCCCTGGCCTGAGTGACTGTTTTTTCTACACTGACTTACATTTTTAAGTTGCTTCCTTTTTCCAGCTCAAGCCTGGATTATAGGAAACATATAGAAAACAAAAGACACTAAGCAATGTTGGCAAAATCAGAGCTAGGCAGAAAAGTTTTAAAAACAGATTTCATTCAGAATTTATTGCAATACAAGAAAAGGGACCTCGGTGTAGAACTGTTCTCAGTTCTGAATGCATCATAGATAAGTCAAGATTTATAGCCAAGGAGTAAGGTGAAGGTCAGTAGGTGAAAGTTAGTAAGAGGAAACATTAGGATTTAAGAGCATTTTGGCTAAAGTGACTTAAAACTGGGTAATGCAGGTCTAGCAAGGGCAAGTTTAGAGAAGCTTGATTAAATTTGGGTCAAAGAAAGAATGTCACCACCACACCCGTTCCTTAGGTCTGAGGCCCTTACCTGGTTGGCTGTTCTGCCCTTTCTCCACTTTTCGAAGCCTATATTTTTGCACACTGTAATGTAAAAAGTATTTTCAATATTGAATACTTTCATGTATTTATGCAAATGTGAATATTAGCGATATAGCAAAAATATGTAAATTTTTAAAAACTGTACTGTTATAGGCTATTTCAAATAAACTATGGTAAATGGTTCTATTAACTTTTTTTCTTTTGCTAAACTTATGGAATTAACCAGCTTTTGTGGAAAGACAGAAATGAAAAAGAGTTAAAACAAGTCTAATAACAAGTATTTTCTAAAGCTTTTGTAATGTAATTTTTATGTTTTAAGATGATTCATTCTTTTGAGATAATTTTTTAAAATAATAAGCTCCCTTATCTAAATTTTCAAAAAAAGTATCTTTCTCCTGAACTTGTTTGCAGTCACATATTAACTTTGCAATATTTCTTTTCTACTTTCCAGTTTGGATTTAACTTCTTTGGAACCTCTCTGTTGCAGCTGTCAAATGGCAGTATGATCTTTTGGTGTTGCTTCTTTATTTTTATCCTCTATTTATAACTTATTAAGACTCTTTCTTCTTGCTTTACTATGTATCCTTCATTAAGTCGAATAGCTTTTTTAAACATTACATTTGTGCTACTCCAGACAAAATTTTTTCCATTAATAATATTTTTCTCCGTATCTGGCCGTATGACTCCATAAAAATATTAACGCATTAAAATATTGATTTACCTTTCTTTGTTTTGGTTCAGCTGAATTTTATCCAGGATAGAAAAAAGCATTAGATACTAATGGGTCCACTTTATTAGAATACTAACAATAAGGATAGATATGAAGATATTTTAAGCATTAAGGATTCTTTTCTGCATTGTGTATAGCATTGCTTTCCAGCAGCAAATCCTTTGAAATTTAAATTTAGAGGCAGTGTATGCTGATGTGATAGAACTGATGTCTAAAGTAAAATCAGAAGCTGTCCACAAATGTCTAAACTATGTCTGGCTAGATCATTTGAAAAGGAAAAAAAAAAAGTAAAGGCTCTTTTATGAATTAACATTTTAAAAAACTATAAAAATCTAAAATGCAGTCTTCATTGAATTCTATGGAATATTTTGCAGTTTTTGGTTTTTGGAATTATGTACTTTGGATTTGTCATTTTCAGAAGTGGATACTTTGCCAGCGCATGCTTCCTCAGACTTGTTAAAGCTTGAAACTACAGTTGTTCACTTGGGTGGCTTCCCCTTAGAGAACATTTTCGCGATTTGTAATGATTTAATTTCTTAATCCATTGGGTACTGTGCTACATTTCCCTGTAGATTTTTGCTTGTTCTTTCACATATCTACCTTCCAAATGAGCTAATCAGATCATTCTGTTTCGTTGCTTGCCTAATTACTGTCCCACAGCTTTATTTTTTATCTATCTGATTTAATGGGATGTTTATTTCCTTTTATTTTATTTGAGGGTAGGTTGGACATTATTCATGTGGTTGCTAAGATCTGATAGCCATAAACAGCAGAAAAACCTGAAAACAAATGTTTTATTTCTTACTTGTTGTTTCTACAATTATTTTTTCTTTGAGCTTTTGAACACCGTAAAAAAAAAAAAAAAAACTGCTATTACCAAAAGCATTGCCTTTTCTGACTAATCCCAGTGATGGTACCTTCCTAAGCAACCATTTCTCAGCATGTGTGGGTGACTGGTGTCAGGAACTCCTGTGAATCCTATTTGGAAAATTTTCAGATGCTCGAGTTTCTTATAGAAAATTCAGTAGTGTTTGTGTGTAACCTGTGCATAGTCTGGATGATTAAATCATCTCTGGGTTACTGAAATACCACATATAATATAAATGCTATATAAATAGTTGCCATATTGTGTAAGACATAAGGACAAGAAAGGTCTGTATATGTTCAATACAAATACAGTTCTTCTTTCGGAATACTTCTGATCTGTGGTTGGTTGGTAGCCTCCACAGTTGGAGAATCTATAGATTCAGAGAATCGACATTCGTGGATATTCAAAAATATTCTAAAATGTGAGAAAATATATGTGAAGCATGAATAGTATTTCCTTGCTATAGACTATCAAGATATGCAATTTGGACGAAGGAAATATTTTTCCTATCAGGGCTTTTTTCCTAAATTATCGGGATAAATGCCTCACTTTTTCAATATATTTTGGCTCTATACACATAAGCCTTAGAGTATTTCCTTCTAATCCAAAAATACCCAGGGTAAAATAGAGACAGGTTAAATAAATTTAAACCACTAAACAAGAAATATGTTATTTCAAAGAACAATCCATCTAAGTCTCTTGGTAAATAGTTACTGCTGCATTTTAAAGGTCATATTCAAAAACACCCAAGGCAAGTGGTGAGAAACATTTATTGTTGGCCCTTCCTATATGCGCTTGAGCACCGCGTAGCACTAAACAGCAATAACTCTGTTCTCAGGGATCAGCCACTTTTAAAATTGTCATTCTAACTTTTAGAAAAGATTTTAAGGAGTTGAGAATCTGTAGTTTTCTTAAATTTCTGGATTTTACATTTTGCTAACTACTGACCAGCCAGTCTGAAAGGAGAAATCAATTCCCATTCTATAGCATGACTAGTAAGCTAGTGAAGTACGCTCACAGTTGGACTTAATGAAGTGATATGATCAACAAATCACGTGGCTGGGGATTTGGCTCAGTGGTTCTGCCACCTGCCTTGCAAACTCAAGGTTCCAAGTTCAATCCCCATGTACCAAAGGAAAAGAAAAGAAATCACAGTACCCCAAAATAAAAGCAGTTGTTCCTTAATGCAGAGTAATCACATATAAGAAAGTAGTCCAGGTATCTCAAAAATCTTATCATTATTTAAGAAAGAAAGAATTTTGGATTTCTATATTAATTATCCACTCCCAATTTTTAAATATTGCCAATTATTTCCCATGAGTTTAAATCTAATGTGACCAAAACAAGAATATGCAAATTTCAGATATGTCTTAGTAATATATTACATGAAAAAATGTGAAATAAAAAAAGAGATAAAAGGCTAAAGTGGGTCTTTAATTTTTGTAACATTTTAAGTTACAAATTCTACATTTAGTATATGTACATATATAATATATATCGATCAATAAATTCCAGAAAATCCACATCTTCTTTATCCAGTTCATAACTGATGGGCAAATGGGCTGTTTTCAAGTTTTAGCTATTACAAACTGTTCCGCTATAAATATAAGTGCACGTATATCTCTGTGATATGATTCTTTTAATTCTTTTGGAAAGATACCCAGCAGAGGGAGGGCTGGGTCTGATGGAACCTCTAGTCCAAGCTCTTTGAGGTATCCCCATATTGATTTCCACAGTGGTTGCACCAGTCTGCACTCCCACCAACAATGGAGAAGGGTCCCTTTCTCCCCACAACCTTGAAAAAATTTGTTATTGAGTGATTTCTTCATAGCAGCCATTCTTTGTGGGATGAGGTGAAATCTCGGTGTTGTTTTCATCTGCATCTCTCGAATGACCAGTGATGTGGAGAATATTTTTCATATATTTACTTGCTGCTTTTACTTCTTTGTCTGGGAAATGTCTGTTCATTTCAGATGCCCGTTTTTGAATTGGGTCATTATATTTGGGGGGCTGATTGTTTTGATTCTTCATATATTCTAGATAATAGTCCTTTGTCTGAGGAGCAGCTGGTAAAAGTTTTTCCCACATTGTAGGTTGTCTCTTAGTTCTTCTGTTGATGGTTTCTTTTGCAGTGCAGAAGCTTCATAGGAAAATGGATACATAACTGAAGATGTACTCCTAAGTGAAATAAGTCGCACATGTGTAAATACCAAATAGTTTCTCTTTTGTGAAAAGCTATAATAGTATATAAGATCCTAAGGAGATAATTGGCCATGTGAAATAGGAAGAAAAGAGCTAAAGGTGTAGGGAAAGTGGAAAGAGTAGGGGAAAGGTAATAAGGGAAAAGAAAAAAAAATGTGAGATAATGAAAAGATGGAAATAAAGTGTTTGTAGATGGGGAGAGGAGGAGGGGGTGAAGGGAGGAGAGGGACAAGGGGAAAAAATGAGAATCAAGACTTGTCATGTAAAGGTACAAGATCCCAATGATGAATGTAACTGTACTGTATACCTAAAATGTACCAATAAACTCAATAAAACAAAAAAAAGTAAATATATTCTGGAAAAGACAAATAAATAGTGAACTAATGAACACAGGGATACGTTAGTTAACTGTATTCAGTGAGAAGGAAAGGATGAACTATTAGGTACTGGTTATTGGTAAGATTCTGCTAACAGTCTATGTAAATGGTATCTGAATCTTACAATATTATTTAAAATAATCAACTACATGATAAATAAATAAATAATACCTACGTGAACTAGTAAGGAGAATGTGCCATGAAGTAAATGTTCAATTCTATACATATTAGTTTCAATTAAAATATATATTAGACCAAGCTAAAGACATTCTCTGTTATATATAGCAATGGGCCTGTGCCTGAAACAACCAATTGCCAACCACTGTATTAATGGAGAACCCAGTCAGCAAGGTGGTTATGTGGATGAGATATCAATACATAGGACAAAAGATAAAATTTTTAAAATCTCTCCTCTACAATTCAGAAAGTTGTTCAACATAATGACTAAAAATGTGACATAAAATAGCATCCAGATAATTACTGAAGTAATATTTCGACAGTTGGCACTGAATCATGGGCTAGGGAAATATCTAGTGTCTTAAAAAGATTTATGAATATGACATATAAAAAGTGAGTCTTGACATATGAGTAGCTTGCATATCAAATTTCACCAGATGAAAATAAAGTGTTTGTAGATGGGGAGGGGAGGAGGGGGTGAAGGGAGGGCAGAGGTAAGGGGAAAAAATGAGAATCAAGACTTGTCATGTAGAGGTACAAGATCCCAACAATGAATGTAACTGTACTGTATCCCTAAAATGTACCAATAAACTCAATTAAAGCTGAAAAAAAATCCTGTTGAAAACTGAAGTCACAAGAACATTGTAATAGATTTGTGTAATGATTGATAAATTAATGTATAGATAAAATCATCTCTTTCTTCATTACTATGATGATCAAATAAAACTTGCCTTGTGTTTCAGAACTTTTTATATATATGAGAACTAATTCATAAGATAGTTTGAATGTCATAGATACAATCATTCAAATAGATGTGGGAAAAGTCACTGTTATTATTGTCATTATTCTGAACTGATCATTGCAATTTCTATTTCTCTCTTTTTTTTTGACTCAGTGCCATTTCAGTGATATTTGCTAATACCACTCTATTCTGCTCACTGTTCAATAGATCCACGACACAGATTAACTGTTCAGGTTGGACGAAGAATGTACTTTATATCTTCAGTTGTATTGAAAAGTCATTTTAAAATGTCACTCATTACTTCTACTTCTCTGTAGAAATGATGGATTTGGACAGTAGAGGAACAGAATGTATTGACTTAGAAGTCCAATAACTTCACATTTCAAAAAATATATTAGAATAAAATGCTAATATGATTTATTCTTTATGGTGGTCCTATTACTGATTCATCTTGAATTTGGCAAAGTGATTAGCACATAGTAGGCACTCATTAAGTAGCCAGTGAACAAATAAATTAATGATCTTTATGTAATCCTCCAAGCAACTTGAAACTCCCATAAACCTTAACAGGAACATGTTAATATATATTTTAATTTTTATAGAAGAGATATATAATCACATACGACTAAAAGCATATAATATCCACTATAATTTTTGTGTTTACATTTTAAGAAATATTGATGTTATCATGGTATAGGTGGTTAGTAAGGAAAGAGACGGTATACTCAAAAATATCTCATCATTCATACTGTGTTTTAGTATTTATTTTGTATGTTTTCTATCCTGTGCAAGCACTTTGACATTTTCTTATTTAAAAGCATCACTCCTGAGTGCTTACTTACCTATAGCATATTACCTTCAAAAGACATATTTTTCATATACCAGATTAACATACTAATTCTATATACTTTCAGAAATTAATCTTCAAAGAATTGGAAAATAATAAACAGTGATTTTGAGCTCTGAATGTTTCTGAGAAAACATAAAATTAAAGAAATGCAAAAGAAAGATGTATTTTGTTTACAAAATCAGATAAAGTTTTGTGAGTCTGTCTTCACTGTCTAGTTACTACTCTACTATTTAAGGGAAATTGTCACAAAAATGTGATTTACAATTTGTGTAAGTCTAATTTTCGCATTTTTGCATTCCTTACCTTAAAAAAAAATAAATCCTTTTATGTTCTGAGGATTTTTCAATTTCCAGAACAATTACTGGACATGTTCAGTGTTGTTTCAGATCTGGTAAAAAGAACTAATGAGCTTAAATTCTGCAAAAAACAATTGCAGCTTAGAGTCAGTATTCCTGGGTTTGTACCCTGGTTTTACCATTTATACATTGTTTGACTTTAAATTATCATTTACCTTTTCTGAGTCTCAATTTAAGTATTAAAAATGTCGATGCAAATGTAATTATCTCATAGACCTGTTCTATGGATTTGGCAGAATTATTCTTGTATAGGTCCAGGAGAGTGTCCAATATTAATAATAATGAAAATAATAATAATAATAATAATAATAATAATAATAATAATAATAATATTTTAAAGTATAATTTCTGATTCGATTATCATTGAATCAACCTAAATCTTAAAGGCTGATATTTGAAGCCTTTTATCTACTCACATTAGAAGTCTAGGCAAAGGAATTACAATTTTAGCACAGACAAAATGTAACTACAACACAGCAGTAATATTGTCCACGTTAATAAAGACTTTAAAAAATTTATTAGAAGTTAGTTTCTCTAACTTCATCTTTCTCTCTGAAACTCTTAGATTATAGAATACAGAAACTCACTAGAAATGCCCAGCACATGTTAAATGAAACTACTTTTGTGTAACATAAATAAATTTCTGCGTCATATTCACTGAGGCTTATGTACTGGTTTCATTTTACAATATTGAGCATGCACGAATGGGCTTCAGCTTTTTGTGATTCAACTTGCTTATATTTCCTGGATGTCTTCAACTATGTGACTTTTGGGATGTTGGAATTATTTAGACAATTAAGTCGCTAGAAACACTGCCTACAGTGTAACCCTTTTACAAACACTGTGGGTGAGACTTTATGTAATGCATTAAAACCCTGATCTAAGAATATCAAATTAAAGCCCCCAGTAATACAATTGAAGTTGTAAAAATGATCTCTTCTCTCATTATGCATAATCCCTAATTTTAAAGTGGCATATAACCAATTTCAAAACTCCTAGGAGTGCTCTAAATATTTCAGAGTGGATACTTTATGTTGCTCTATCTGATGCCTCCCACTCAGCGTGGCTTTAAGTTTCAACTAGACCGAGTCACAAAAATAATTAATCTGTCAAACACAACAACATAAATAAACATGTTTTCTTTCCTCCAAAATCTGTTTCCTTTTAAATTATAAATTTTGTAGACAGGATTTACTCATATAGCTGCAAGTTGTTTGTCATATAGAATACATGCATTTGTACATTATTTTGAATATGTTGCTATAATTATCCTCTTCATAAATATGCCCCAAAATGTATCTTCCTCTCTAATGTTTATATTTTCCTTCCCTGAAAATTCCTAAATGACATCTAGGTCTCTTCCTCTTCAAGAGACTAAGATTTCCCAAGTCTCAACAGTCTCTAACTGCAAATTTCTTAATCTCAGAGCTGTTCCATATTTTCCATTTATAATCAGTATGTAAGTTAAGACTCATAGTGATTTGCTTAAGATTACAGAGCCAATAAACAGTAACAGGTGGATCAATGCATAGGTTTCAAAGCCTTGATGAGAATATTCATCCTGCCTAGATCCAGTACAATTGACATTAACTTTTAAAATGGCCCCATGTTTGTGAACCATCTTCTTTGAAATAATCAAATTTTGATTTATACTTATAAATTAGAAATAACAGTTGCTAGAATGTTGTCATTGGAATAATACACTGAGCTTGCATTTGGGTTCAAATTCTGAATGGCTGCTTGATAGCATCTTGGAAAGTGATCTATCTGGGTTTTACTCATTTGTCATAAGATTAAATGAGGTAATTACTTATTTAAGCACAATGACTGACACTTACTGTCAATAAATTATAGGTAGTATTTCTATAATGATTAGTTATCATGAATTATTTGGCTCTAACTCTAGTTTTCCATGTCAATAACTGCTGTGTGATCTTATATAAATTTTACATCTGAATATAACTTTCCTCATGTGTTAGATACAAAAACTGCATTTCATAATCCATATAAAGGTAAGTGATTTGTGAAGAGGTTCTAAGAACTAGAGTGCCTTAGAGTCATAGAGATGACCTTGGAATTCTTGATCCAAGAAATGAAAGTTACAAATGAGTCCAGGAATAGACAGCCAGGGAAAGGAGACAGGTTTAATTTAAGAACTGGGTAGAGATAAAGGAGGTTTAAAGATTTCTTATATCTTAGATGTCACAATGAAAAAGATGATACTCCAGGGTTTAAAAGTTTGTACTATAATTTCTTCTTTACTATTAATTTGCTGAATAGCCTTAAAGATATTATTCAATTTCTTTGTTCTTTAATGGTTTATACTCTCAATAAACAGTTTCAAAGAGATGACAGTTACTAAGGCACTTTCAACACTAAAGTTGTATGTAAGATTAGAGTATTCTAAAGTGTAAACCATTAAACAGTTATTATTCCTATTTTTAGACTGAGGATCTTAAATGTTCCCATAGGAAATTATGCATTTGCCACCTAAAAGTTCAAAATTCACAATTCAGAGAGTATTAAGCTTTCTGCAAGTCCATGATAAAAAAATTAGCCCATCGATTCCCAAATTTAAATATCTCAATAGAATCTATCAATACAGTTTTATAAATGTTACATTAGGTAATGTAAGGGCTTTGAAAAGTGCAGATTTTAATCAAATGTAAGACATTCCTCAATACCTTATTCCATCACTATCACCCCCAACAACATCACTGTCACCTTACATTTATCGGCACCGTTTTATATACTACACTATGGATTGTTACAAATAAGCTCTACGACTTCCTCAGGCCGGATGGCAGTTGAAAATTGTATATTCATATAGTAGAAGGTTGGATGTTGATTTTGGACTTTAATAATTAACATAGTGGAAGTGTAGAATTCAAATATTCTTAGATAATGGCAATTGAAATGGAAGGCACAAAAGCCACATTCCAGTGAAATTTCATTTCAGTACTAAATGTCTTACATTTACTGTATTGTCTCACTTCTTAGAAAAATTAATAGAATGATGTATGCAAAAAATATTTCTATTCCATGGGGGAAATGTAAGAACATACTTGCATTGACAGCCTTATAATTTAATAATACACATGCTTCAAAGCACTTTTATATCCATTATTTTATTTTATATGTGCAACTATGCTATGAAAATGGATTTGGCACGAATTATTTTATCCATGTTATGAATGAACAAACTAAGAATAAGTGAGGTTAAACCACTTCTTCAAGGGAATAGATGTTTTTGTATTTTAGTGATTATTTTTAAACTTTCTAACCTGGTTTCTTTCGCCATCATTCCCTTCATTTTTTTATGTAATAGATACCTATCAGAAACCTGGTTTAAACCGGGCATGGTGGCGCACTCCTGTAATCCCAGCACCTGGGAGGCTGAGGCAGGAGGAGCGCTGCGAGTTCAAGACCAGCCTGGGCTACACAGTGAGTTTCAGAGCAGACTGAACTACATAGTGATACCCTGTCTCAAAAAGAAAAAGAAAAAAAAAAGAAAGAAAGAAAGAAAGCAAGCAAGCAAGCAAGCAAGAAAGAAAGAAAGAAAGAAAGAAAGAAAGAAAGAAAGAAAGAGAAAGAAAGAAACCTGACTCATGTGGAAGGATTATTTCAAATAAGGGTAGATCAATGTTTCTCAAGCAGCACATGAAGAGCATCGTTGGAATAAATTAGCCAGTCTGCTTATAGCTCTCCAGGAATGGCAATCCAGGGGTGCAAGAGGTCACTGTCTAACACACCTGCAACCTCTTCACAGCACACCATTGTACGGCTGGCCAGGAGCTGGGACGTTCTGAAACCTTGTTAAGATGACTGATTCAACCGAAGATTAAAATAAAACTCTATTGCTTTCATTCTCATCATAGGTCATTTTTATACTGCCCATTACTAATGTTCTTTATTTAGCATATAATATTAACAGACATTCAAATGCAATAGTCTATTTCAGGATCTTCACTAATCTAACTTCAGAGAGAACAAAAAAGTTAAACATGCAGGGAATGAATTTGCCTCACTGAGAATTATTTATTTATTTTGTCTTTGTTAATTAAGGTCACATCCTTAAATCTTCTTTTGATTCATCTACTTATAAATCTGTTCATTTTTCCTTTCTCATTTTTAAAATCCATAAATTGGTCTGTTGCCACTTAGCACTGCCCAGGGTTTTGACTCTCTATATTCTCATGATCCTAAAGATTTTTTGCTTAGTTGTGTAGTTTTTTTGTATGCATTTCCCCTGGTTTTTCTGGGGAGCGTGTGTCCCTGTGTTAGCTTCACAGCCTGCAGCGAGCTTCTACTCCATTATCTCACATGTACGCTCCTCAACCACGTGTTCATTTTCTAATTTACCATTAGCTAGGAGCAGTGTTTCATATAAACTCTGGTAAAATTTTTAAAAAGAAAAAAGGGAAGATGTGTTTCCAGTACAAAACTTAGTGATAAGATCTAAGTGTATGCATCAGTTTCAGTGACACTGTAAGAATGATAAGTAGTAAGATTTACTTTTTAAAGCATCATTTATTCACTTGTAATGTTTCAGAAAAGGGAAATCCTAAAAACAGTCAGGAACAAGTATCAGATGTAAATATAATGAAAGTAGATAGATACTAGAGCTTTTCTTTTTACTCATCAACTTATTATACATATATAGAATCTGCCAAAAAATGTATGCACACTTCAGGAAAAGAAAAACTTGTATAAATATTTTAATACTAAATTTATTGACACATCATGAGATTAATATAAGTTACCCGTTTTGGCCTCTACAATGCAAGTACTCAAAGTGGTGATCATTAGCTTCCAGACATTTAGTATTATGATGAAATGCTTCTTGGATAACCTTGGTCATGGAGATTGTTGAATGTGTATTTTCAATTTTTTTCTCTAAGGCCTAGCAGTGTAGTGGGTTTTGCGCAATATACGACATCGTTATATGAAGGTAACACTGCCTGTTGACAACACATCATGCTGTTCTTTTTCTGAAGTTTGTATGCATTTTTGGTAAGAAGAAAAGTTCTAATATTTGTCTACTTTCATTATCTAAAAGAGACGTAAGAAAGTTTAAGGCTCTGGAGCAAAGATGTTATATATATGTAGCATGCTAAGTAGGGAGCTAGTGACTTTCTACTCCACACAGCAGGCATTAGTATGGCTCTTCCTATTTTTAGCCCTAAATTGTATAGGTTGCATAGCAGAATGTGAGCATTGCTGACATTTTCCAGTTAATACAGTGAATATTCTTAACTAATATTCTTCTTTAAAATGAATTATATTGTTAAATGCAACAAATCAGACATACAAGCTTGAATCTCACATGGCTTCCCTTATATGAGAAGCCCAAAATACAAATATAGAGTAAATTAAGAGATAGATAAAAAGGGGACAAAGGAGCCTAAGAGATGGAGAAAGTGGTAAGGGAGAGGGAGTAGGGAAAAGGAAAGAAGGGAAAGAAAAAAATAAGAGAAAAGAAAGAAAAAAATGGAAACAAAGCTTTTGTAAATAGGGAGGGGTAGAAGGGAGATAAACGGAATGGAAGAAACAAGAACTAAGATATATCATGAACAGATACAAATTCCCAATGATAAATGTGAACATAATGTATGCCTAAAATGTACCCAAAAGTTATTTTTAAAAAATGAATTAAGACGCGTTATGCATGTGTCCCAACTCCCACAATGAACGTAATCATTATGTATGGAAAATATTTATTAATAAAAATAACACTTAAAAAAGCAATAGTAATTGGTATTACATCTTCACTTAAGAGGATATAAGGAAAGGGCCACTGCAAAGTGTTTCTCACACACCTTAGCTTATTTATGGCTTAATGAAAAGAAGAGTCCTGTGCTACCCATTGTTATTTTGATCAATGACGGACCACATAAACAAGGATGATCCCACAATATTATAATGGAACTGAAAAAGTCTACTGCCAAGTGCCCTTGTAGTCACCCTAATGTCTTAGCGATATGTACCACTCGTGTTGTGGAGATGTTCCTGTAAATTACTGTGCTTCCAGTTGTACAAAAGTGTAGCACATATAGTTACACTTTATAATGATTAAATTACTGGCTTATATATTTATTATACTATAATCTTAACATTATTCTAGAGCGCACTCCTACTTATAAAAATGGTATATTGTAAAGCATCAGACCGCCTTGTTTCATCTATGTCATGTTTTCTCCATCTCAATTGCATTGAGCCTTGTTGAGTAAATAATCGATCTGTACCCTGTGGGTTTGTGCAAGTGCTCTCTATGAAGTTAACAGAGTGATGAAATTATCAACAATGCAATTCTCAGAGTGAATTCCTCTCATTAAGCCATGCATAACTGTATTACAAAATAGTGCATGTTGTAACTGGAATCTCAAATAGTACAAAGGTTATTAGAGAAAAATTGAATATTTTCTTCAAACCACAACTCATTATCCCCAAATTCATATATTTCAGGAGTAATCCATCATTGCAAGATTGTATGTGAATTTCTACGTATTTTAAAATGTACATTCTTCTTAGCATTATAAGCGAATTCCTACTATAATGTATTTTTTGCAATTTATTCTTCTCTTAACAATATGTTCTAATAACTTTTCTCACAATACACATAAGTTTACTTTTCTTTCTAAAAACCATACATTGTTGGTGTATTGATTTATATCAAAGGTCAGAAGTTCCTGTAGTAATTTATTTAATTTTGTCTTACCTACCACTTCTTAATATAAAATGATAAGCCCTTTTAAAAATAATTGCTATACCTCATGAAATACTATAATTCACGCTTTGAAAACCACTAATCTCAAAGCTTACATATTTTTCAAAATGTCTATTAATGTTAACAATAGCAAATAGTGACAACTGAAGTTTAAAAAATTACAAAATAATGGATTTAAAACTAGCTTTAGGAACAAATGAATGGCTGTAAGAGTGAAGTGAGATAATATAAAATAAATAATATGGCATCAAATACATAGCAAATATTCAAAAAATACTAAGTCATCTTACTAGTTCTACCTACCTGGTCATCTGTCTGAATCATTTATTAATTTGATTAGGTAAAAAGCACTTACCTATGACCCACAAACCCACAATGCCTACTGCCTTCCTAAGGAATTTAAATTTTATCTTATGGCACTGAGAAATAATTGATTTTAAAGAAAGATATGACAGTCAGGACTGAGTTACAGAAAAAATTCTCTCTCTCTCTCTCTCTCTCATGGAAATTGGATTTGCAAAAAAAATTAACTTTAAAGTTCCGCCAGGATATTATAATTTATAATTTAAAACACTAAAAACATTACTAGAACTCAGAGATACTTGACCTTGAGTCCAGCCTTCACTCTATATCATGATATTGTCTGTTATTTTTTCGTGATAAAATGAGGTTTAAAAATCATTGTTTGATTCCTAATATATCGGGATCTGCAAAGCAATATGCCTTGTTATGTTAGCCATCCCCTCGAGTAACCTAATAGTCTGCGCCTTTAAAATTCCTACAACTTATGCACTAGAAATTACCTTAGAGTCAGAGAAATTCAAGTTCAACTTGAATGATACCTTTAGAGTCAACTGAGTAGCCTTGCATGTGCCCTACAGTTGGTAAAACATCAAAAGTTCAAGCCAAGTCCATATGCTCATTATTTCTGCTGCTTTGGAGTAGTGACTAGTGACAGCATTTCAAAGACCAAAAGCAGCGAGTTTTGTCTGAGAGCCACTTGACCTTTTCAACTCTACTTGACCGCCACTCTGTCCATAGGTCCTAAGTGAAATGAATGTGCTTGAGAGTGCTATTGTCTACAGCTGCATTTTATTTTGAGATCACTGGCCAGACATATTTCTACCCAATAGAATGACCCGTGCTTTGTGTGAAAGGGCTGAGTGTGGAGCACAGGGCAACACTGCTACATTGGTCCACATTTATAACCTAGACAAGTTGGGAAGTCCGTGAAATTAGCTAATGCAGTCAGTGATTGGGACTTGAACTTCAAGAAGCCCTAGAAATTAATTGTAATGTAGGCTTCCAGCACAGAACTTTTTTTTTCTTTTTGCTTCATAGGTACAGGAATACTATTTAGTTCTTAATATATTTACTTGCTCATGTTGGAATATGCAGTCCTTATTGCTGTTTGCCATCAAGTATAAGCAACTAGTTTCTCCTTTCAAATTTCTACACATCTAGCACCTCACACAATAAGAACTGTATGGTCGTATGTTAAAGCACTCATCATTTAAGGTACATAGGATTTTATGGGGACCTATCATAAACTGGAATGCACTACCAGAACATATGTTTCTAATTTCCTTACTTTGTAGAGCCGAGCCCACATGAGATCTATCTATCTATCTATCTATCTATCTATCTATCTATGGATCTCAACTCATTGTTCTTATACTTGTCATTTTCTTCCTTAAATCAAGCAGCCTTTTCTGCCTCTAATTTACACCCACACTCTCCTCCATTTATTCTTTTACCCTATTTCATACATGTGGAAATTTTTTCCCATCTTTCATAAGAAAAGACTTCTCTTTCTGTGCTTTGAAATCCCTTCACCTTTGAACTCTTTCTCTCAATCATACTACCTTGAAATTTCCTGTAGAATTAGCAAAACAGATGAAAGAAAAATGAGTAAACATTTTCAACAAGTTCAGGCAGACTGTCCATTTTTAATGTCCAGAAAATATTTTAAGTAAGTTTTTGATGCCATCTGTATCTCCACCCTCTTTGAAGAAAAAAAAAATTCCATGTAAGGTTTTAACCCATTTTAAAGACTGAATTTGACCGAAGATGAAGGGTAGGCTTAATAACTATAAAATAAAAATAGTGGGGTCATTAAAAGAAAATGTAACCTTGCTGCATCCTTTCTTGCTTTAACTGGAAGATAGGTTATGCCCTCTGTTAGCTGAAAATCCGCTAGGATCCTTTAGGCTTTTATTATCTCCCACCTAGACGGGGAGATTATTTTTTTTACCTCTCTGATGACATTTTCAAAATAATTCTGGTTCTATAATAATCTCTTCAGGGAGAAGGAACGAATGCAATTTACGACACCCCCGTGATCATCACGTGGCAAATGTGCCCTTCATATTTCACAATGACATTGTTTTTTAAGCCAAAACCTAGAGCTAGACCTCCCAAAGCAGAGAACATTTACACTAGTTTCTCTTTTATGTGGAAATCGTTCCTATTCTCAAATGTCTAAAATAGTTCTTTAAGTAATAGAAAAAAAGAATTTTTTTTCTTATAGCTGGGTTTGCTGTACCTAATCTGGTATTTTTCCTAGTAAGAAATGTAAAAGACAATTTATTTTCTTTAAAACAAAATAAGAAAAAGAGAGCAGTGGTGGGGATCAAACCCACTCTCTCACACGTGCCAGGCAAGACCTGTGCTGTAGAGCTATGCTCCTAACCCAAGAAAGCTTTTAAGAGACCAAGCATATATCAAATATCGGCTGATATCTGAGCATGATTTGGAAACATTCAGAATAGAGAGGCCAAAGGCTCTCGGTGTCAGTTTACATAGAAGGCAAATAAAAAAAAATTTTTTTTGCTTTGAATCACATTAAATTTATTTTAATATATTTTATTGGTAAATTTTAGGTATACAATACAATTACATTCATCATTGGAATCTTGACCTTTTCATGAAGTATTGGAGTAGGGAAAAATAAGAGCAAATAAAATGTTTTATGCTTAAATTAAGGAACCTTCATCTAACATGTGTTTCAGGGTAGCTATTAACTCCCAGGGATTTATAACTGAGAATCTGAAAGAGAGTAGAGTCATCTACAGGCAAGTTTTAGATAAGAACCAGTGAAAAATGCATATGTGAAAAAGTCAGAAAAAATAATAGACCCCTGAGAGGGTAGAACATTACTGGTGAATTACAAGAAATGCACAGCTGAAAACTCAGGCAGCCCATCTGGGAGCATCTCTGCCTTAGAGTTGATGGATATTGAGTTTATAGAAAATTGGATTTTTCTGTTTGTTTCTTTGGTACCAGGGCTCGAACTCAGGATCTTGCGCTGAGGCAGGAAGCAGAACAAGTGGTCTTTTTGTTGTTGTTGCTTTGATTGCAGTTTGTCCTTGGAATTTCTCCCTTCATTAAAAAAAACAAAAACAAAAAAAACTCCCTTCATATAGTTTCTGCATTCTTAGAGTGCTCTTGTCACCCTCTGGCTTCGTACAGTTATAAGTATTTCTCTTACAAGCACTCAAAAACTGGTTTTTCCTTTGTATGGAATTCTCCTAAAATGTAGCCATCTGTTCCCACTGCCATACTGAACCTCTTGCTTCCATGCCTCATGAGCTAGTGAATGTCATGACCAGTGCTCATCTGATACACTTTATTCATAGTTGCCGTATTAATCTTCCCATGAAATTGTGTTCTTTATGGTTCAAAGCTCAAGAATGTGCAGTTATTTCTAAAGTCCTCCTTACTAATCAATGCATCTATTTAAGTTTCAGAATATTTTAATATATCCTGTATGCTTTAATTTTTGTCCACATATTTGCTCATTTCAAGTCTCAAATTTGTTTCATAAAATATTGTGCTATTGCCAGAATTGTTAAAGAAAGAAAGAAAGAAAGAAAGAAAGAAAGAAAGAAAGAAAGAAAGAAAGAAAGAAAGACTAGTTTGAAGGTTATTACTACTATATCTGGAAATAGTGTCTTTAGGAGGTAAATAAGGACAAATGAATTCGTAAGAGTTGGTCCTTAATCCAAAAGTAGTTTGAATTTTTAAAGAGAGGAACAGTGAATTTCTCCCTCTGATGCCTTACCAAGTAAGGCATGAATGTATGTGTATACAGTACTATAGTTATATTCAGACTGAGATGTATAAACATGGGTATCTCTTAGAAAAATGAATCTTAACTTCAAGTTTAATTGGGAGTTGCCCAGGGAGAGGCAGGCACAAAGATGCTTACTGGTTTAGAGAAGGGCTGGGGGCATTTCAAGAGCATATCAAGGCTCTTTACTGGGGAATGTGGAATGATAAAAGATGAAACTGGAGAAATACTAAGTTTCAGATTACAGTGGAACATTGTAAGAAAAGGCTGCAATTTTTATCCTTATTCTAATAAAAAGATGGAAAATCATTAAAGGATTGAAAGTACAGATATGATTGGAGAAGAGTTCCACTCTTACAAAGACTTCTTAATCACTGTCGGTAGGATGGTTTAGACACAGAATTCATTCACTAATTTAGCCTAGAGACAATGTTGGCTCATCTTAGGATATAGAGAGGGAGGATAAAAATGTGTAATATGGTTTAAAATATCATTAAGTAAAAGTTGTGAAAATAGTTGATGATGGGTTGGCATGGACATGAGGAATGTCAGAGATCACATCTAGATGTGTTGCCTAAATGACCACAAGGATAGTGTTATGATCTGGTAAATTAGAAGAAAGTAGAGGAGGAGAGAGTTGAGTAGGGAAAGTAGTGTTGGAAGTGAACATATACTCCTTGGGATGTTGGTAAAATAGTCAAGTGGAAATAATTAACAGGTACGTTGATATTCCACTTTGGAGCTCAAAAGAGAAGTTAAAGTCTGGAATATCATTGAATGAGTTGCTGGAATGGGTTGTGTTGAGTGTGTGTGTGTGTGTGTGTGTGTGAGAGAGAGAGAGAGAGAGAGAGAGAGAGAGAGATGGTTGTTTATCAGATTGTATGCGATGATACAATAACCAGGTTTGGCTTAACACTGAGATGTGAAAAAATTGAGTAATATCCAAAGAAATATTTTAGGACTGAGAAAAGTCAGAACATGGGAATGAGGATATTTCAAAAGAGTAGTCAGAAGTCTTCTTTTCAAAAACTACTATGAGGTCAAATCATTGGAAAACAAAGATACTCCTTACATTTAATATCACAGAGGGTCTATTTTGGGCAGATACCATGCAGTTCATTTTTAAATCTAGCTTTAATGCTCACCGTGCAGAAGGTATTAATGTCATGTTGCAGAAAAAAGAAGTGAGCATAAGAGCCCAAGGTTACACATTAAGTAGGGTAAATTCAAGCCCAGGCCTCATGTTGGAGACAAGTATGCTGAACTTTATGCTCCAACATGTAAATCCCCACTACCTCTCCTTTCTATGAATGTGTTTTACTGTTGTTGTTGTCGTATTTTTAAGCTTTAAAATTAAGGTCACAGACTACATTTTGTTTACTCCCTTATTGTGTTATGTGTAGTAGCCTTGTCTTTCCCATTAAACTTATGAATTTGCTTAGGACAAACACCAGAGCACAGAAGTGGAGAAAGGAAATCAACAACTCAGCCACCTGACAGGCTTGGTCATAGTTTAAAAACTATAATGTTTGTGAAGTGTCTAGTTCAGCGACAGGTACAGATGAGCCGTGTGTTCAATGGATGTGAATTTTATTATTTCTGTGTATCACTTTTGGCCCAATGCACTATAGAGAGTAAGATTAAGTAAATATTCATTAGACTTAATTGTTAGGATACTGTAACTGATAATAAATTCCTCATCAGTTAACTGTCCCCATCATAATTGCTAATAAAGTTTGGGGATCAGTTCACACTTGGCAATAAAACTTACCTTATCCTGGGACTGATGAGAGAATAAAAAATATCTTGCCTTAACCCTGTGCAATGCCACATCATAAAACTATACCCATGAAAATATGAGCTCCTTGAAGACAAGTTCTGCGATTTCTCTAAGCTGCCACTTTCATTGTACCTAATCTAGCACCAGGCACATGGTATTTACACAGAACTTACTAAAATAAAATAAATAAATTCAATGTTGATGAAGAGGAGATTTCTCGTCCTCCAATGACAATAGAGGCTTTCTTTCTAAAATTACAAATGTCAGGTGCTAGCGTGGCATTCTAACTGCTTAGCTGTCACTCCAAACTCTATTATAATTATACAGTTAAGTATCATATATAGGCATGCACAGTAGGGTAGATCTTATTCTTTACAAAAATGACATGGAAACAAAATTATTTCAGGAGTTGTGTTGGACACAGGAAGAAGCTAAAAATGTTTCCTAAACTGAAAATAAGGCTTAATAAATATTTTGTATGATCAAGCTTAATATCTTGAAGTACAACATTTGGAAATACAAGTAGGAATAAATCTTCGATAAATGTTCAGTCATGCACAAGTATGTGGAAATTTGATAAGCTTATATAAAATTGGTGCTTAAAAACTTCTAAATTACCTGTTCCCCCATCTTCAAAGCTTACTACTATAGTGACAATTGTATGATCTAATTATCATTTTCTTTTACTTAAACATAAGATAATAATATTTTAAAAACACTTGAGTCTATATTATCCTTTTATTAATTTCTTTAAACATAGTAACAATAGTATCTGTTACATTAAGGATAAAATGCTCCCTCCCTTGTACATCTTCCTGATAAATTGATCTCTTCAACATTCTCAAACATGCCAGATGTCCTGCCTTTACCTGGAATGTCAGATACCATCACGTAATTTACAGTATAAATTCAGTTCCATTCAAAGCTCTATGCCAATGCACTCCTTCAGAGAAAGCACATGTAGCAGATTACCATACCTGTGTTGAGTATATTAGCCAGCAACTATGAATGATTCTTAAGTGAATCATTCATATGCTGCCATGTACTATATAGAATGCCATATAAAGTCTAGAGTCTTTTTCTAGCATTTGCATAAATATAGGAATAATAGAAATATATTCCTGACATCTCAAACACAAGTGTTTATAAGATATGGCAGCTAAATGACTAGAACTAGGACGGACATAACGGAATATAATTGGGGGTGATGGGAGCTGTGGTGAAAACCAGAGCACAACACTTGTGCATTGAGGCAGCCTCTGTTCATTCTACCCGAGTGTTGCTATACATTTTTCTGTCCTTTTATCAATGAATGGAAAAGAACCCATTCCTTAATATTTATAGAATTACAGAGTGAAATAATTAATGGTAAATGAGGTACCATTTCTGCTAAAACTTGTATTTTTTTAGGAAGGAAAAGAACACAAAAAATTGTTGAAAATATTCTGAATTTTTAATTTGGAAAATTAACTCAGTAAAAATAGGTCCATTTTTTTACCAAAACATAGAACAAGTATATCCTGAGAGAAAATAGTTCTGAGTCCATTTCATCTTTGCTAATCAGGAGAGAATTTCTAATAATTTTGTAAAGGCTGATAATTCACATTCTACTTGCAGTTTCTAGCTGACTGAATTCACAAAAAGTGAAATAATGATTGGAAAGATAATATGTATAATAGATAGGAATTACATTTCACATCTTCATTTGGGTTCACACTTGTTCCTCACAACACCTCAGTTAAATGGGAAAAAAGACATTTTCACTTCCATTTTCCTGTCTTTGAATAAACCTACTCTCGTCACTGCCATTCTGATTGAATTGTGATTATTTATTGACCCATTTTTTAAAGCAGCCCAAAAGTCATGTGGTTCTTAACTTTTTTTGTTCAGTCAAACTGACTGACCTTACAGCATTCATATTACAGGGCTTTTACCTGCTCAGTCGGTAGCTTGTGACTTGTCCACTTTGGGAGAAGCTATTTCAGTGGGCTTCATAAAAGAACCACCTGCCTGGACATTCAGGAAAGCTGGGTTCTTTAGATACGGCGCTGCATAGAGTAACCCGAAAAGACCATCATAAAGCATACCCTTTATTGTTGCTTTCCTCACAGTTTCATCTGGAAAATGTGTCAGCCTATCAAATGCAGCAGTCCCAGAAAATCGAAATAGCAATGGTAAACAAACGGAACTGGGAATGGGGAAGAGAGAGAAATGAAGGTGGGGAGAGACACAGGGAAGGGTGAGAGAGAGGTGCCAGAAAGTCAGAAGAGACGACAGAGACAGAGAGAGATGGAGCGGCAGAGGAACCAAGAGAAAGAATATGCATGAATGGATTTCAGGGTGTGTCCTCAACCTGTGACGAGCCGTTCTGTTTGAGGTCACTTTCTAGACAATGTAGGTAATAATTTCCAATAGAAACATGTCCATACACATACAGTTAGTCTCTTACTAAATCTGGAGAGGAGACGCCGAACACTGGAAGATGAGGATCATATAGATGTGAACACCTTGTCACTAAGTAAGCCCTTATTAAGTTTCAGAAATCTTGATCTACCAGGAAGATTTTGCACTTTTCTAATTCAAGACTTAGTAGTGTTTTAGCCTAAATAATTAAGTTTTGGTTGAGAATTTTAAAAGATAAGGATCTCAGGTTGCTGATTTAGAATAGATGAAGAAATATGCTCCAAAGTATGACTTGTTCCTTTTCCCCACACCAGTTATGCGCACACACACACACACGCACACACACACACACACACTTATTCATTCAGACATTTATTGCACTGTATCTATTAACAACTGTAAAGCAGGGCTCACAATTCTCATAATCTCAATCTAGATTTAATTCTTAGAAAAAGCTGAGAATTTTCACAAGGTCACTAAAGGCAAATTTAGCAGTCAACTTTTTTTCCCATTAAGTTGATTGGTACAATGAAGGCTAGCAATGCAGTTAGAGTCATCATTGGGATCTTGTACCTTTACATGATCTATCTTGGTTCTTATTTTTTCCCCATTCCCCTGCCCATTTATCTGACACATGGATTTAGATACTCTTTTTCAGATGATTTAAATACTGTTTCACATTTTCACTGGACCAACATCATGATTTTGAATGGGATATCCCAGCCAGTGAAGCAATATAGCTTTGTCTTTAAACCCAAGACTAGAAATTAAATCGATATCATTGTATGTTTGAAAGAAAATTTGCATTTAATAATTTTAAAGGCATGCAAAAGTGAAGTAGTTAAGGTGCTTTATAAAGTAAAATTTAAATATACGTAAAACGGGTTACCATGGTTACTAAGCACAGTTTCTCTTGTGCTCTGTCACAGTCGTTGTTGAATTTAACATGTAATTTTGAAGTAAACAATGTCTTTAGATGTGCCACCTGACAGGACAATGTTAGTTATTGAAACCACACCTTTTTTACAGCCATCAGCCTCTGAAGGAGATTGTCTTTTCTAATTTGCAGTATGACACTGCAGCCACACGAGAAGAAAAGATTGAACATAAGGAAAGAGGGCAGACCGTCCCTTCCTGAAATCAAATCCCTGTGTCACAGATCCACCCACATTCCTCACATCACTGCTTTCCAAAATAAAATTTCTCCTGCCCTGGCAACTGTAAACCCAGAAATATCTAAATGGGCCAGGTATAAAATAATGAATAAATACATTCGTTTCTTTGTTCATTTTATCAAGTTTTGAGGACTCTTATATTCAGCAACATGGTTACAGGAAACGCAAAGACAAAAGAAGCATTGGAAGACGCAGGCTAGGAGAGCATGTGGAAGCTGTGACAAGTGGAGCAGACAAGAAGAATAAAGGTGCACCGTGAATGAAGAGAGTGTCCATTAAGAGTTGTTGCCACTCAGGAGAGCAGAATAGGAGGAATCAAAGGAGAGGTTAACAAGCAGGCTTAAAATATGTTTTTAATAGTGAAAGGTAAGAGCATGTAGATCATCCTTCAAACAAGCGTCCCTTCTAAAATGAGTTCTTGGCAATTGCGTTTTGTACTGTCTGCCACTCTGTCCCTACCAAATACTCACTGAGCAGGTATTTCTTCTAAATTGTCAAAGATTCACATTTGTATTTATATCCATTCCTTGAGAAGGGGAATAATGTGACGTATATTAATTATGCACTTGTTAAGCTTTATATCTATATTAAGCTCGTAACCAGAAAGAATGTAAACATAATACACTTTAACTCCTCATTCCCATGCCATGGCGTGCCTACCTACTTCCAAGGCTAATGCAGGGCAAAAATTATACCTGGGGATATTTATGCATACTCCAAAGTATTATTGACGTTGTCCAAAATAAATTATACCAGTTGCTTCACACATTTTCCTCTTGGTTCTCTAAGTTCTTCTATTAGAAATGAGAAAGCGTTTCCCACTTTACTGTAGATTATTTTTAAAAGAGCAGAACTGATTTATACAGCCATAACTTGTTGTTCACATCATTTAAACTCTCTGAGCTTCAGTTTTCTAGAAAAGGGGAATAATGATATTATTAGTGATAATAACAATATTAATACCAATAATAAGAAACAATAAAGCCTGTTACATTATCCAGAATCATTTACTTCTTAAAAACTCTGATATAAGGCTGGGGATTTAGCTCAGTGGTGCCACTGCCTGCCTCACAAGCACAAGAAGAAGGTCCCAAGTTCGATCCCTGGTACCAACCCCACCCCCTCAAAAACAACTCTGATATAAACAATGTAGTGTGTGTGTGTGTGTTTCTGTATTAGTAAACCATAATCAACTCTTCAGCATTTGAAGGAGCCGAATCAGAAATCCACATTTGAGGTTGGCTGTTTAAGCGTGTCCAAAATTATTAGTGAAACTACACCCCAGAGCATTTCCCAATCAGCACAAGAAATACTAGAAATCTTCATTGTAAAATGACAATTAAAATTTGTTATTGATTAGAATGTATTTATATCATTTCCCTTTCCCAAACATGTCATTAGAATACCACTGTCAACAACTTAACTCATCAGAGTTCTGCTGGTGTAGATGTTTAGTAATGTCAATGAAATTTATGAAATTCTTTGTTTTCTTATCAAGATCATACATTGACTTTCCCTGCCTTGTTAAATTTTTCTAGTATGCAACATACAATTAATTTTCATTCATATTTTTCCAGAGTTCCTAAGAGTATGTAATGCTTTGAACTTAGATATATGACAATATTGTCTGCTTGCTAATCAAACTTTATTAGCAAATTCAGCCTAAGATTTCTTTTAATTGTAACACATTTCCTCACAGCCAACAGATTTACAAAATTCACATTTCTAGTTACTGAAGTCTAAAAGTATTTATAAAGCAACTAAAAAGCTGACAATGCCATATTTACCTTTCTTACAAGTCGGTATCTCAAAAAGTGTTACATGTTGAGAAAGCATTCTAAAAACCAGATTTGGGCAAAGTAAAAGTTGCATATTCAATCTTATTATTATAATGATAGTGTGAAAGTGTGTTATTGACACCAAAATATTTTTGTAATATAAACTACATTCAAAAGTAGATTACAAGTGTGCTGATTGTATTTTGTTGAAATTTATATGCACAGAAAAGCATCTTAAATAATATACACCAAAATATTAAGAGATTTTGTATGCAAAACATAATTAAGGATGATATTATGCTTTTCAATAATTTTGCATCCTTTTGCTAATAGCATATATAACTTTTTTACTCTGAAAAATAATAAGGAAACACTACATTTCTGTCTCAAATCACAGAACTAGAAAATAAACTTGCAAATACACGGGCAGACAAAACCACTTGGATAACTCCAAGTCACAAATTCATATTTTCAAATGAACTGTGCTTTTAATGACTCAAGGAATTCCCAACCCTTTCTGCTCAATCAATTCTTCATTGAACCAACGTGGCAAAAGCAGTGTGCACTAGAGAAGTTGAGACATCCCTTTTATTATTAGAGATTAGCCTTAATTTATCTAATTTACTTAACCTTTTAACATTACTTCTACAGTATCATTACTCACACTTCATAGGTGCTAATTGTTTATATTTGTCTCCTCACTCTCATGGTTTTTTTAATAAGTGATTCTCATATGATATTAGATAGGCATTAATATCAGATAGGTGCATGATAGATAGAAACCATATCAGACTCTTAGTAATGAATAACTGAAAATTAATGAATATTATAGCGCATTATATTATCTTTTTCAAACATCCCTAAATCATTGAAATATTTTTCATATATTTGTTCCATAGAAATGTTACCATGTCCCCAACATGTCATATCTGTTATTTATTTTATCTATTTATTTATGTTATTTATCTGGAGGCATCAAAATAAGTTTAGGACATAAGCATTGCTATTACTGGCTTGGTTTCCTTTGTATTTTCCCTAGGGTATATAACTTGATAATGATGAGAGATGCTGAGTAACCATCAGTGAAATCATGGACTTGGGAATGGGTATCAGTGGATGCTGAAACTATTATGTGAAATTTGGGGGGATATAAGGGGGTACAATGTAAGGTTTTAAAGTATTAGTCTACAAAATATTTATTTGTCATAAATAGGAAATTTTATCTTTACTCTGGAGGAATCTGGTGGGATGTATCTTGACAAAGTAATCAAAATTATCTTCCTAAGGGCCAGGGATTTAGCTCAGTGGCACCACACCTGCCTCCCAAGTGCAAGGTTCTGAGTTTGATCTCCGCTACTAAAAACAAACAAACAAACAAAACTTCCTAAATTATGAAACAACCTGAAATTACATGCCTTCAGATATCTAGGATATACAACACAAACCAGAAATCAAATAGTTTTGCCAGGAATATTTAACTTAAATTTTATCATGCCTTTAGATTTAACTTCCAATTCACAGGAAATGTAGAAGGCAGAGGAACAGGTTTCAATACATCAGCAGGAAACAATGAGAGAAATCTATATTTTGAGTCATTCCACAAGACAATTAAACTAATTTCTTTAAAAAGTCAGAGTAATAAGGATATCAGTGATGAGGTCCTGTTTTAGCCATTACAAAGGCAAACAGAAGAATTTATGTTATTCTGAAAAGATAGTTACAAAAGACATTGTTACCCTGATTACTGTGACCATTTTTAAGAGCTGAGCACTGAATTATTTAGTGGGGGGGCTTATAAGAAATATACTTCCAAATATCCTCTTTCACAGTGAGAGAGAGACAGAGATTGATAAATATTATCAACTATTGAATGTAGATAGTAGGAATATGTGCTCTTATTTTAACTGTTTCGACTTTATACTGTTTGAAATTGTTCATAATAAAAAAGGAGGGAGATGAGAAGATTAAGCAAAAAAAAAAAAAGAATAGCCAAAACCTTAATGTAACTACTTGGCATTCTGATTGCATTTGCAAACTTCCATCATAAAATAGAATATTGAGAGTATTCCCTTCATGGTTCCTTTCTCTTTAAACTGCTTCAGAGAAAACAGTTTGAATTGTCTTGTAAGTCTGGCCCCGTCTTCAGGGATTTATGGATTTTTTTTTCAGACTGTTTATAACTGCCTGTAAAGCTTCTGGAACCTTTTGGATTAATCATCAATAAACATTTACTAAGCACTTCCCAGAGTTCAAGGTTCTCTACTAGTAACAGTGGGCTTAATGGTGTTCAGGGTAGACTCAGTCACTGCCTCAGGTGTCAGCAAATGATTCTGTTCTTTATCCAGTAATGAGATTATTTTATGTGATCTCAACAAGGAAATTCAATCCAACAAATGACTGAATATGTCTGAAGTATAGTGCTGCTCTGCCAAGAGAGTAGATGAGATTGCTTATGAGGCATGTAGGTTAATAGTGCTGTAGGGAATGTTTACTATGCATGTAATCCAAGGACCAGCTAGGGTCACTCTGTCCTTTGGCCACAGATAAATTAGATGCAACCCTTTTCCAATTGTTTGTAGAAAGCCCAGCACTTTCCTCCTGGAAACAGTAAATTTCTGGGTGTCACTAATTCTATGGTCCCCTCTGGTGCCTCACATACTACCAGTAAATTGTTAAATTTGCATCAACTCTTCACCATTACTGTAGTTCTTATACTTTCCATCCTGTTCTTTCATCTTTTCCTTGATTCCATGTGAAAACAGAAGTAATTTCTATATTAACTTACTGAGCAGTTGTTTTGTCAAGAACATTAATTGGACATGAGAGAGAAATATAAAACCAAGGAAAAAGTAGTCAAAAATTGAAAATCTCCATATGTCATTCATTCCCTTATAGTAGGCTTTAAACACTAACCCCTTTCCTTATCTTTAGGTCCAGCTTCTCTTGGGAAAAAAAAAGCCTTTCTAACTGTTGACATCTAGACCTCCAACTGTTTTAAATGCATGTACCCCGTATATTTAAGTTTTCCTTCAGGATCTATGCCTGTCTTTTGCAACAGTACAAGTCCCAAGCCTCAGAAATGTATTGTTAATTACTTGTCAGTCAATTCTGGGAGATGTACTGACCTTAAAATCGGACATAAATACAGCTTTGGGAGGAAGAAGATGGGCAGGCATGGGAAGATGAGGTAAGAGGTTTTGATAATTGAGTCAGACAAAAGTCCAGAGAGAGTGAAAGTCTTTTTGCCAATGTGAGAAGACTTTAATTATTCTTCTAGTTGTAAAAGCCAACCCATACACTTCCCAGAGACAAAGAACTAACTTCTGGAGAGATACTGTGCAAAATTTCACAGGAGAAAATCTTTTCCTAATTCTCTCTTAGTCAGCAAGTCTCTCTCACAATGGTGCTCAGTGGTTCCTCCATATGCCTGGCTTCTGCATGTATGAAGTCATCAAACTGTAGAGCATAATATTCAGAAAAAATGCTTATGTATTAAACATGTGCAGAGTTTTCTCCCCATTGTCCTAAATAATCCTCTATGACTTTACCTATTTCCATAGCATCACATCATACTACATGTTATACATAACCCGGAGATGACATAAAGTATATAGAAGTATATGCATAGCTTATATGCACATATTATGCCTTTTATGTAAGGGACTTGATTATTTGCAAATTTTGATCTCCTTGTACCTCCTGGTAGTGATTCTCTGCAGCTATCAAAGAATGAATGTATTTCCTCTTACAGAAAGTGATGATGCCTCTGCCCATTACACAACCAGAGAGTGTGCGGGTGCATGCACACACACACGCACACACACACACGCACACACACATGTGCGCCTTTTTAAGAATTAAGAACTTAATTATTCCAATACCTAAACAAAACTCTGCTAATAAGATCTTATGCTGTTAATGCGTTCTTGGTCAAGGCAGTTTTGCTCTTGGTGGTGAAAGATGAGAACAAATTATATTTTATTGTAGACATAAGACCAAAAAGGAGTGATTATAAATAAAGGACAGAAATAGAAGAATGGGTGACTAGATGAAAAGAGCAAAGAAAAAAACCCAAAAGATTCATTCTATAAAATGGTGGATAGAAAACCAATTTGTAGCCAGGCATGGTGGCGCACGACTGTAATCCCAGCACTCGGAAAGCTAAGGCAGGAGGATCACTGTAAGTTCAAGACCAGCCTGGACTACATAGTGAGTTCCAGGTCAGTCTCAACTACATAGTGAGACTCTGTCTCAAAAAAAACTAAATAAAATAATATAAAACAAAATAAAAATAAAGAAAACCAATTTGCAAAACTAGACTAGATCATGGGGGATTAGTATCATAAAACCCAACAGTGCTTTTATTTAATCTGAGGCTGAAACCAAAAGAGAAGTAGAAAAGTAAGAGGCCTATTTTATTGGGTTATTAATTCAACACTTTTTATGTATGAGGCAATTCAGGTAAAATTTAAATAAGTGGTTTAGGCAGGCTTTATAATTTGAATTGCATCTAAAGCTTTAAGGTCAGGAAATCTATGTTCCTTTATGAACCTCAATGAGATGTGCTATCCCTTCCTGACTTTGTAATGAGAGGCTAAGAAACCAGCTCATTGTTGGTGTCCAACATGATATTACATAGAGAACGAGAGTGTGAAATGGTAAGAAAGACTTGAATCAACTTGATGTTTCTAGCCCCAAAGGAGCCTGCAGCTTCCAGGTAAACGAATTGAAGCTGGACAGTGTGGGCCCCAGCAATTCTGATGAAACTCTCTCATGCCACCAGGGAAGTAAAGGCTGGATCAGTTTATCATACATGGTGAAATACTATCTGGCCAGAGGAACTACAGCCAGGGGCCCAATTAAAGCACAAACTGGCATCATATCCTGCCTTTCTAGGTCTGAAGCGAATTCTCAGAGTGCTGTGCAAGAGGGACCAGAGCTGCATCTTTGTGCAGTCTTCCTGCACGGGCTGACACCCTCCCTGATGTTTAGGCTTTCTCTTAAGAAACAATTATAGCTACTTCTGATATAGAAAAAGGCAATTTAATGTTCTGCCAAAGTTCTGAGATTATTAAAACAATTTCCCTAATGTCTTTATTATAGTAGCTATCATTCTGATCATCCTACGTGTAATGTTATTGTTTCTTAAGATTTCTAATGCATCTTAATCAGACATTTGGTCTCCTAAGTTAACCACTTTTGAGGCAATTTCATGATGATGGTATTTCTGAGAACCTTATTTTAAATAGTTCATCAGGTAGATCTCTGAAAGTAATAAATGGAAAAGGTGAAACGTTTTACTTTTTTGACAAAATTGTAGCTAGAGCATACAACGGAAAATTTTTCAGCTACATTCTAAGGAAAAGGACACAAAATGAAGGTGTAAACTGTGTTTCCATTAAACAATATTAGAAATACTTAAGAGAGCGATAGTTAGCTAAAGATTTTCTCAAACCTTCAGAAGACTGTAATGATGCCTATTAAGAACCCTAATAAATTTTTGAGATAGTAAGCTTTATTATCCACTATAGTTCTTGGCAAATGGATTTAGTGTTCTAACAGTTTTGATTTTAAAAGTCTGTTCCATCATTTCCAAAAATCTTCTAAGGAACAAACTTAAAAGTTTGATATATGGCATAAAAGTATATGAGAGCCCACAAAACCTAGGCACTGCAGGTTCACTAGGTCACTGTGACCTAGTAGTCAGGATCATTTTTTAAAATGAAATGTATCTACTGGTAAGTATATAGCACAAAAATTAGATATCAACACCTAGTATGACGGAGCAAATCTTAATTGTTTTAAAAGAGTAAAATAAAAATTTAAATTATTTTAAAGGCTACTAGAAAGCCATTTTAAAGATTAAGAAGTAGATCAAACCTTTTTAAACTAATGGAAACTATTAATGTATTATTAGAAATTAAAATGTAATAAAGTAAAAAGTAGCTGTTATGTGCAGAGAAATATTTATATGTTTTAAAAGTCTACACTTTTATTTTATCTGCAAATATGGTTTACTCTCTGTTCTATTATTTTTAAAGTTACGCACATTTGTGGAGAGCTTTGATCTTTGCTTCATCTGGAAATAATTCTAGAACTGCAAGATTAGAGAAGTTCTCAATAACTGAACAGTCTGCAGCTCACAGGAAACATCAGATGTCTTTGAGCTCCAAAAATAAATATCTGATATATTGGTGAGACATGCACATTAATATTCAAATCAGGGAAACAGAAGTCGCATAGCCATACGTATTATTGATGCTTATTAACTCTACTTCCAGATAAGAGAGTATAGGAAATAATCACTGCTAAATAAATACTCAAACTTCTTTTTAAAAACACTAACTTTAAGCTGATATGTCTGAATAACATCAAATTTGAATTGAGGTCATGGGATTGTGAGGTTGCAAAGCCATACATGATAATAGCAAGACTTTGACATGTATTGTAGTAAGCACAGCAACATTGTTTTGACAAGGAAAATTACCCAGTTATAATTTCTTAAAGAAAGGTGTGTGTCATAACAGACCTTGTAATTATCAAGAGGAAGGGAGGGAGTGCATTCTACTAGAGACAGGGAAGAAATATTCTTTTCTTGACATTTTTCATTAGTTTCAGGGGAAACAACTGTTTACCATGAGTAAGCTAGTTCTTTCCCATTTGAAAACATACCTACCCCAGCAGATCTGCATGAGACTTTAGGACTAGGAGTTGGGCTCCTGGATTAGGCCATCCCCTGGGCACCTGAGCTAACTGTCACTACAGCCAGATACTGCCACAGGGGACCATGCCTTCTCAAGATAACAGCACCTATTGGCCATTTTGTCTCCCGCCCAGAACGCCTTTTAACATAGCTGGTGGCAGTCTGTCCCTGGAGTAGTCCTCCTGTGGAACTTCACACCCCAGGATTTAAACAGACGCACATTTAACTGACTGCTTTTCAACTCTTGATGAGCGGGCATTTCTCTTCAAATTTATTCGATATATTCAAACGATAAGAAAAAAAATAAGTGAAGGTACGCTTTGATCTCTGCTCCAATGAAAAAAAACTAACTGAATTATCTTAAAAAGGACTGGATTAATTTTGTACTCGTTGACATATCTTTTAATTCAAAAATTGGCCCATGATTCAGCTGTCAGAAAAGTTTCAGATAGTGTGGTGAAGGAAATACACTCACTGGCTTCAGAATGTTAGAGGTTAGTCTCATTCCGCTAAAGATGTTAAGAACATTCATTATATGGCTGCTGTTAATGCCTGAGGATCCACAACACACTTTTTAGTCTGAAAGAATTCCTCACTCACTGCATTGTCCTACATGCTGTATTAGTCTTTACTTTTGTTCTGTGTGTGTCTGTGTGTGTGTGTGTGTGTGTGTGTGTGTGTGTGTGTGAGACTCTAGATTTATTGTGAACTGTGGAACCAGTTTTCCTGCATTCAAATGGGGAAGAGACCAGGAAGTGTGACAGTTGGCTCTTCTTTTGTTCTATATCAGATTGTAGGATACATTTGCATTCTCCTTTGAAAGAAGAATGACTTCACCATCTGAGATCTAACTTTTTCTTCATCATTTAATCCAATTTAAGAATACTAGTGATGCTTTTTATTTCTGTGAGAATACTAAAATCTATGTCGACGAAGTTGTTCAATTGTCAGACATCTCAAAAAATATGAAGATATAAAATATATATACAAATATAAAGATATAAAGCCACTTTAAAAAGCCTTACATTAAGAGACATTATTATGCTCTTCCAGAAATACTGTGACATTTAATGCCCATTGATAAATGATTGTAAATATGTATAATGAGTAAGTAAACATAGCTGCATTAACTTTGACACTTCTTTGAGAAAAATACCTATACCTCTGCATTGTTCCAGCTAATTTTCATGTGGGAAAATGTACATACTTAAAAATAAAACCATTACTTCTGGTCTTATGTTGAAAAAGGCTACTATCTATTCCGGGTCCCATTTTCTAGACAGAGGAAAAAACAGACTTTATCCACACACACATGGTGCCCAAAGTGCTCTGGAACCCACTTATCTCATAAGGCTTGGCAGAGTGTCACTCTTTTTTGCACTGCTAGAGTAGAAGAAACTGATTATTCCAGGGCACTGCTCACTCATTTGGCTCAGAATTAGCACTGCTTTTCAAGCTGCCTACTGCTTCATAGTCATCATTCCACATATTAGGTACTTTCAAGTCCTTTTAAAAAAACCTATTAAAATGTTTAAGATAAAATATAAATAATTTGATGTCAGAGTAAGTAGTTTAAAACACAACATGTTTAGTCTTCATGAAATAAACCTGTAGGTGATACAAAGTATAGAGCAGCTCTGTGGAATTTGGCATAGAAATTTCATCTCCAAATATAACCTCTTGGTAATTTAAGAATTACAGACTAAGTTTTTGACGATAATTTTTAATTAAGTTAGTTTTAGCCTCCTGTTTTAATTGACAATGCTCACCGTTATCACTAAGTCCTAAAACTCTTTGTTTAGGAACGAGTTTCTTCTATATAGATGTCCAATTCTAGTTTTTATAAGATACTTAGTGTATTACTTTACTTACCAATTTTTAAACTCTTTATTATTCCTAAAATGGCTTTTAAGAAGGGTGAAAATGCTGAAAGTAAAATGATTACATCATCTAGTTTCATTAACTCCGGAAATAAACCTGAAAAAATTATTTGAATTTAACTCTATGATTGTTTTATAATTGTGGCTAAAGCATATACAGACCAAACACACTTTTAATACTGGAATTTCGAAAACTTTTGTAGAAATTATAGTCTGCATTCTGTGTACATTGCTGAGTCAATACTGACATATAGATGCTTTTATTGGCAATTATTTTTAGGAATGTTTAGTTTCATATACTCTCAACCACGGAGGCATCATTTCCCTACTATAATATCTGACACCACTGTGATAGGTCTGCTACGGTGAGCTGCACTGACATGTTATTATCACAAAAGGCCATAGTTTACATTAGGGTCCACAACTGATGTTGCACATGGAAAGACTTTCAACAAATAAGTAGTGGTAAGTACCTGCCACGGTAGTATAACACAGAATAGTTTCATTGTCCTGAAAATCTTTTGTCTGCCTATTCATTCTGACCTCCTAACCCCTAGCAAGCACTGACCATTTTACTGTTTCCATAATTTTTACTTTGCCAAAAAACACACAGTATATAACCTTTTCAGGTTGACTTTTTTCATTTACAAATACACGTTTAAGTTTCCTCCATGGCTTTTCGGGATGTGGTAGCTCATTTCTGTTTAGTACTGATTAATATTGCATTTTCTAGAAGTACCAAAGTTTATTTATGCATTGACCTGCTGAGAGACAGCTTGGATGTTTCCAAGTTTTGGCAGGTATGAGTAAAACTGCAGCACATAGGTGTGCAAGGTTGTGTATGCACCTAACCTTTTAACTCCTTTGGGCAAGAACCAAGGACTGCAGTTGCTAGATTGTAGTGTATTAGTATGCTTGGTTTGGTAGGAAATGACCAGAAGGCCTTCCAAAGGAGCTCTGCCAATTCACCTTCCCACCAGCAATAAATATAAGGGTTTTTTTTGTTCCTCATCGTCACTAGCATTCGGTGTTGCCTGTTATGGTTTTCAGTCATTCTGATAGGTATTACTGGTTCTTATTGCTGTTTTTTTTTTTATTGAGTTTATTGGTACATTTAGGTAGACAGTACAGTTACATTCATCATTGGGATCTTGTACCTTTACATGACAGATCTTGGTTCTCATTTTTCCCCTTGTCCCTGCCCTCCCTTCACCCTCTCCTCCCCTCCCCGTTTACAAACACTTTATTTCCATTTTTAAGGAAGCATCTTTTCAGATGTTTTGCTTGCTTTTGAAATATATTGTTTATTTTTTTTTGGATGAGCTTTAAGAGTTTTGTTTGTTTTAGATAATAGTCCTTTTTCGGATGTGTCTTTTCCAATTACTTCCTCCTCCCTGGTCCCTTTTCCATCTCTGGACTATCCAGCTTTTGTTCTTTTGAAGCACTAGTTATATATTAACCACTAAGGTGATTTGCTCTATATTATTTAATCTAATTTAAAGACATTTATGATTTTGTGAAAGCAAAATTTTATTACAAGGATTTAAACATAAATTCAATGCAAAAACTTTTGACAATTTAATTTATATGCTAGGTTGAGTTATATTTCTAAATTTTTAGACATGTTCATTGCTTAGATTTAGGTTTTAATAGAAATTTTGTAAGAGTCATTTCTTTCATGTAGAATTTAAATAATATTTATAATATAGTTTTATATCTTAGAAAAATGGTGGTAACATCAATTAAGAATATATTCTATGCCGGGTGATTTTTGAGTGTTTGTTTTATCTGACTTTTAAAACTTTACAAATAGGGATTATTATTAGCATCCCCATTTTATGGATTAAAAAGTGAGGTAAAGAGAAAATACATTTCTTATTGCCATACAACTTATGTGTGGATGGCAGAAAGAGGGTCCAAATCCCAGCAGTATGGTTCAGCATTCAGAGGCTGGTTCATCACACACATCATACTGCTGTGTGTCACGCTCCTCCCTTGTGGAGCATTGAAATTTCTTGAGTTTCTTTTGAATGAAAACATCTTCTTTAGTTTTGAACCTTGTGAAGTCTTCTTCTCTAAGATAAATCATACAAATAATAATTTTTAAGGAAAGACTTTAGGAGAAAGGTAACTTGTAGGAGAAAGGTAACTTTTAGTTTAGCTTATTTTGTCCTAAGTAGACATCAACAAAGAGTTGAAGGATTTTCTTATAGCTCTGTGTCTGGAAGAGTGTGTGTGTGTGTGTGTGTGTGTGTGTGTGTGTGTGTGTGTGTTGATTCGATTCTCGGGAATAATGTTAGCTCATTTTAATCTGTACCTTAAAGCATTATCATTTGTTATTTCTAAAGTAATTAAAAGTCAGACAATACAACCTGAATAAGAGTAAAATTTAAAATCACTATGTTAAATGTTATTTAATAGCTTCTTAGCTCGTTTTGTAATTGCTGTTACACTTCACTTCACATTTTTTCTGGTCTTTCTTTAGATTAAGTACTTCAGGGTTTTTTGTGCCATTTAAGTAATAGTTTTTACACTGCTTTGCATTTAGAAATTTACAGGAAAAAAAAGGCAATCCTTTAATATAAGCAAAGTATTTTTCAAGAAGTTAACAGGAAAAAGATTATATCCTTCAGAAAATTTATGAGTAATTTTCCTATCCAATGACAGAATAGATGAGGGGAGGTTTGCTGAAGTGGTTCCTAATCTCTCTTCTTGTCGCATTAGGATTCATTTTAAATACCAAAATTCAGAATGTGTCTTATGAAGAAATAAAATCACACACATCTATGGTCAAGTACACATTGGAAAAGCCATACGTTCATGTACAGGAAACTTTGATAAGAAAATGGTTTGATTCACTGAAGACCCATCATGTTGAACAAATCCAGCTCAAAGTTAAGGCCCTTAAGGGAAATGCATATGTACTCAAAAATATCCCCTCACGCTACTCTGCAGTTGTATTTGTAATAAATATCAGCTGGTGATTCATTAAGTCAACAAATAAATATGTTTATTCCCTACTAATTGCTAAGCACTCTCCTATCATAAGCCCTGAACCAAGGGGATCAGGTGCCAGCTTTTGTGAAGCCTGCAGGCTGCCAGAGAAGAGAGGAGAGATAAATATTAACAGATCAGCAGTAAGTTAATAAAGTAATTTGAGATAATGATGTTACATGAAAATACACAAGGACTCGTGCTATTTTAATTTTTAAATTAAATATTAAACACATGAAAATGTATTATTTAATAATATCACTTCCATTATTTACATCATGTGTATACCACAAATATAAAGTAAAACATAGATTCTTAAAAATCTAGCTTAAGAAAAAACACAGCTCAATTCCTATATGCCTTTCTGATCTCTTCAGAGGTCACCACCATTTAAATCTTGTGGTTATTATTTGCATAGATTTCATAATGATTTTACCATGTCTATACTAAAAATTACTTTAACAAAGTAGAAGTTAAATGACACCTCTTTTGGTAACTGGTTTTATTTTATTTCTGACATTCACCAATCCTATATATAATACTTCACCTTGGGAATTCATCACAGTATATTTATCCACTCTGATCTCCACTGAAATTTTGTTTATTTCCAGGCTATTTTTCTTTTTCTGTTTAACTGTTACTACAACTACCAAAGCTCTGGTCTTTTTTAATCATGTCTTTAACCTAAGATATATGATTCTGTATGGTAATATAGCTAAATGCATGTGCTCATGCAAAAGTGGGGTCCTAATACATCCTAAGGTGTCATGAGCTTGGTGTGTACTAGGAAGAGCAAGAAGGGCAAAAAAGACCCAAAACACAGCAAGAGGCAAACGTTAGGAAAGGGTTAAATCTGGTAGTTCCTTATAGGACATTTGAAATAATGATCAGGAGGAGGAGTGCACAATGTTATGCACTCCACCAAATAAATAGTATTTAATAAAAAATGCACAGACTGCCATAAACTATATAGAATAGGCAGACAACTGAAACAACTTGGAATTTTTATATTATTAAAAATCCTCCATGTTAATAACCCAAAGTGAAGAAATGACAGAAAGCAGAGGCACTGTGGTTGATATTTGGCCATAACTTTACAGTTATTCCACAGAAAATGCAACTGATCTCCCTCAAGTTTTCACCTCCCATGATCTCTGTCATCCAAATGGACTCAGTGGTACAGGAACGTGAGTGGCAGCTCCATGTTTTTTGTAGGCTGGCCAGGGTATGGACAGCAGAAGAGCGTGGCATTACTTTGAAACACGACCTTCTTCATTTACTTGGGCTTGATTGTGTGAGACTTTGATGGAGATGTGTGGGGTCTAAAGCTCCGTGGCACAATCAGACTATGAGTATAAGAACATGGTCAATTATTTCTGCCTCCAATGTGTTTGTTTTCCTCTTATGAATTTGTTGAACTCTTCGTGGCCAAAATTAATTACTGATTAAAGAACATCCACAAAACCAAATAAAGTAATGCTGCCTGATTACTTAGCGTGCCTACTTGCATCTGTAGGAAGAAATAGTGTTTAAGATAAAATAGCTAGACAAGGTAGTTAAACAAAAAGGCATTGGAGAAACATATATTGAAGTTTATTTTTAATGAGTCATAAATCTTATCTCTAACTTTGCTATTTGCACTTTATAGCACATTTGACTGTGCTCCAATAAAATCATCCTTTTTAGAAGACCAGATTATGTCCCACCTGTCTGAGATAAGGCCATTAGTCTTGATTTGCAAAATTTGAATACATTTTAGTAATTTTCTGCACTATAATATTAAAAGAATATGATGTGCTTTAAAAATTATTATAAACATTTCCACTTTAAAAAGTAGCAGGAATTTCATTTCATTAAGTATTACAAGCTTTAATAGGAGGAAGCAATATGTCATAGTATAGTAATTTATATTTTTTACCAAATTTCATATGAAAGATGTGTCCCATTCCTACTAGTGTGTGCTCACACCTATGCATAGTCACAACGTGTACATGCTCAAACCTTACAACTGCACCAAAAGTTGCAGAATCAAAATTTAACCTTAATACATCAATGTACCCAGATTTAACTGATTCTATTAGTCTATTCTACACCTCTGTTCATCCTCCTTCCCTTCCTCCCTTCTTTTTCCCTTCCTTCCTTATCTTCCTTTTTTCACATTGCCAAAATAAGAACATGAGTAATAGCATGCATGTCTATATATATAGTTTATATACTAAAGTATGTGCCTTGAACATAATTTTTCTTTTTTTTTTCTTTTTGGTACCGGGGATCGAACTCGGGTCCTTGTCCTTGCAAGGCAGGCGGCAGAACCACTGAGCTAAATCCCCGGCATGTATATAATTTTTCATGTAAGCACAAAACATTTTTTAAAAGTCTTCGGCAAGTAAGAGAATCTATACATGTGAAGTGGGGATAACAGTAGCACATATTCTCTCTGGTTTCTGTGAGTTAAAAAAGACAATGAATAGGGTAGTCCCCCTTTGTTATTTTACATTTCACTCTTTCAGCTCTCCATGGTCTACTGCGGTTCAAAATATTAAGTAGAAAATGTCAAGAATAAACAAGACTTGTAAGTTTTGGATGCATGCTATTCTGGGTAGCGTGGCAAACTTCCACATAATCCTCTTCCCTGTCTATGCTACCTGCACTGTAGTTACCTAAAATCTCAGATTAAAAAATAATTCAGACCACTTGTCTCCTTATGACAGCCACCCTCATTTTACTTATACTTATTCCAAAGCCTCAGAGTAGAGATGCTAGAAATTCATGTATGCCCAAGAAAAGCCTGTTGTCACAGATATTTATGTATGGGAAAATATACATGGAGTTCAGTATATTTGTGGTTTGGGCCATCCCCTGAGGGCTTTATCCACTATGGTAAAGGTGAGGAAAAGCTGTAAAGTAATCTGCAAAATTTTATAATCAATAGTAAAAGTGGTCAGTAAATGTTAGCCATCAGTAATTTGTTAGCACTTATAATTTCAAGTCAAAATAAGTAACTTTGAATATTTAGAGATAATTCAAATAAAAGGTTTGATCTCTCATTTGAATTATAAAGTAGAACTTTTTAAGAACAATTTCTAAAGTAATATACATCCTTAAAATAGAAAATAGTTTGTGGGAAAAAGAAATTTCAGTTTATGGAAAGTATATTTTAACAAGAGTAAAATCCACTTTTCAAGTAGAATTGAAAACTTTATTTTTCAATATGGTTTATGCATGTAGATATACCCAGCAAACTCCCTTGATAGCTGAGATCAGCCTATCTATTCCATGTCATAAAAGAGCACTCTAGTTGTAGCCAACATTTTTTATTCATGCCAATTACAGCTAAAACGTAGATCATGAAATGGAACCAGGGCTTGTGTAAAGATGTCAAGGTAGCATCTTTAAATGTTTCCCGTGCCAGCTCAAGTCTTCTTTAGATGTATGGGAAGATGACAAGTCATTGTGATGGGATCCACGTGGACTCAGAGACCATGAGCCCTACCCACACGTCTACCCAGCTGCAGCAAAGCACTGCCTTGCAGAAAAGCAGGCTCATGTTGTCAGCTCTTCTGATTTTTTTTCAAAAGGGACTGAGAGTCTGGATTTTTGTATGATAACTCCTTATTTTTAGAATTTGGCAAATAATTTTAAAAATTTAAACACTGTGTGGGCCAAACAAAACACGTTGCTGACTGGATCTGGCCCATGAGGTGCCAGTTTAGAATCTGTGATATAATTCATCTTGGAGATTCACACTTGCTGAAACCAGAGGAAGGGAGGGTGTGAGAATTAATTAGATTATTGTGAATACGAGTTGCTTAATATATTTGGAGAGACCTCTACTTCAAACACTGCATATGAATAATACATGACAATGCCATGAATATTATTGTACTTCAAACATAAATGTACCACCACATGAAAATAGCTTCTAAATCCTCCTCTTGTTCTGAGTTGCAGAACAAATTTGCATGCCCCAATTACCAACATTCTGGTGTGCATTTAGCAAAAGAATACTTCCACAAAATAATGCGTGTCATTCAGTGGAGAACGTGACATAACAGTTTCAGCTACTAAATTGAACAGTGAATTTTTAATCTTGTCAAAGAAAAACATTCTCTTTGATGAGGAGTATAGGTGTTTTCCCACTTACAGATGTTGCACATTTTTTTTTACATGAAAAAGAAGGTCTAAACACACAAAAATGTGTCAATGCTGAATGTTTTACCTTCTTGTTCAGTTTTAGTGGTTTAGATTTGATTCAAAAGCAGACATAATATGTCCTAAATAATCTCACAAAATATTTACATCATCTATAGAATTGGTAAGGTATAAGTAGTTATATTTAAATGGTAGGTCCTTTTACGTTACTTGTAAGTACATAACTGAAAATAAGTGCATAGAATTTCCCTATGACTACATTTCCTTTTTTCCCTTTCTTTTCTCTTGCCTAGCTTCCATTAAATCGTTTTTTTTTTCTTTTTTTTGGTACTGAGGATCGAACTTGGGCCATTGTGCTTGTGAGGCAGGTGGCAGAACCATTGAGCCAAATCCCTGGCTGTTAAATCCATTTTGAATAACATATAATTAATGCACAAACATAAGTTCCTAACTAAAAACTAGCACTTAATTGCGTCTTCCCACAAGTACATAGACCTGTTTGATACATACACTAGCTATAATTCTATATGTAATCTAAGAAATTTTACTTGCTATACATCTAAATACTATTTCATAGAGGTGACAGTAAGCTATTAAAAATTTAAAATTATTGAAGTCTTTTTAATAATTGTGTGACTTCATTGTTTCACATTAGTCATCAAATATTTACCTAGCACTTATTATTTACCTGGCTCAATATACGTATAATTAATATAGAAGTAAAGCAAAGGAATTTCGTACGTACACTACAAATTTCCACAAATACATCTGTAATCTATAGACCTTCCACAGGTCTATCAAATCAAATGTAATCTGCAGAAGAATATCACTGAAAGCATTATGAAATAGTACACAATCTTTTTTACATTATTTTCTACTCTTCTATGTGAACTAAATCTGCAGTTACATTAGACCATTTATCAGTTAGATACTTTTATTTACAAGAACACAGTAAATGGGTCTATAGCAGGAAAATAAGAGGGTTCCTAAGTTTCAACTTCATCAATCAGTAATGATTTTATCACACTCTCTTAATTTTACATTTAATAAGGAGAAACAAAGTTGCATTACACTCAACCCTCATGATTGGCTTAAGCTGAATCACAAAAACATGCTTAGACCAAACTACTGAGTAAATTAGCAACAAGTCTGCCAAAATCCAGTATTATAACCCCAAATCAATTATTTCCTCTTAACTCTAAATCTATCCCAATGTCATTCCTTTGAAAGATATTTTCTTCTGACTTTTCTGCTTGTTAAATTATAATTCAGTGACCAAATGTAATCTACTGCATTTGTAGTCCTTTACTTCCCACAGAAAAATTACTTCTATATTTTGAACATTAGTTTATCCCTATCTTTTGTAATTTCTCTACATGGTTTGAAATTTACTACATATTTTTCTGTATTCACATATCAAATTTTAAGCCTCTTTGAATGTAAGGTTTCTTATTTTATGGCCTTTGAGCCTATCACCACTTTATGAAAATGAAATAATCATTGAATGAATGTGAACAATATGACTTAAATTTTAAATTTTAAAATGTTAACACAAACCCTCTGTTATTTGAAGTGATTTACTACAAGTTTAAGTTAAAACATGTGATAGATGAAGATAAAAATAAAGAATCAAAATAAATAAAATAAAACCAGAAATTAGATAAACACATCTCTGAGGTTTGTGATAAACTTGTTTGAGAGCCTTTGAATATGTAGGCATAAAAAGGAGAACATGTTGAATTTCACATATGTCACATTTTCATCAAGTGTGACTTATATATAAAAATCATTACTATTGTAAACCCCTTTCCAGAAAGAAGCTTTATTATCCATGTCTTCCAGTACTTTATAATTAAAAAGTAGCAAAATAGACAAAATACAGTTACCATAGTAGAAGAAGCACAGTCACTTGGACCAAACATAGATGGGAAAATTCCTCCTGTAGAAACCTTGTTATTTCTCTAAAATATGGAAAAAAATAAGTTCTTAGTAGACATTATTAATATACTAGGTGCAAATATCTACTGATATCTACAAAATTAATTCTTCTCTTCCTCTTTTTAAATCAATATTAATGTGTCGTAGCAAAATTGATTGTGAAACAAATGATGCCCACACGGTGTTTCTGGATCCCACCACTGTAAATGCTCAGTGAAAACGAATGCTTTGGTGTAGAGGGCTGTCTGGTGGACTACTGGATGTTCAGCAGCACTCCGGACCTGCGTACCCTCTTGTTTTAACCTGAAGTGTCTCTAAACAGCCACAAGTGTACCCTTTAAGGCAAATTGCTCCAAGTGAGAACCCTTGATCTAGAGCCAATCCTGTATCCCTAGGGTAATGTTGAGAGCACAAACTTCAGGTGAACCAAAACTTGGAGAGTCACATAATGTAAAATAAGAGGATGCTAGAGGATGACTGAAGTCTCCCATCTGATCAGTGTTGCAGTAACAGTTGAAGAAAATAACCAAGATCGAGTAAAGTGTCCATATATATTAGGAATAAATGGAAAATCACTTGTTTTATTTGCAGCAGGAAGCATAAAGAAGGATGAAAAGTCCTAAAATTGGACAATACAATGGCATAGGGAAAGATTAATAACCAAAGTAAACTGTTGTTAATAAAGATTTTAGAAACAATTTAATTCTGTAGCATGCTGGCCACTGTTGTAAAATAGTCATGCTACCTAATAGAGTCTTCTCAAAATAGCAGGACTCAATCTGGAAAGCTAAAAGTCTCCAACTGCATTTTTCCCATTACAAGCACTTTCTTCTCATTTTGAATCCCTAGGTTTATAGGCATTTCTCCAAATCCAGACATGTCTCTGCTGCTAACATACTTCCTTCTTTCTAAGTCTGTACATCTAACAGAGCAACCCCACAACATCTTGTATTAATAAGTTTTGGCCTTTACACATAGAAGCCAATAATAATTTTCTTTCAAATTTTGAACTATTTCTAGATAAAAGAACTCAATTCCTCATGCATCTGCATTTATAAAAGTTATTAAAAGTTGTTTTCATATAATAACTTATGAAAAGAAGTTCATTAACAGAAATACTATTATCAATCAATGGACCTATACTTTTGCTGTTGTTGCTATATTCTTAAATTTAACTCTTTTTTTTCCATTACCTAGAGAATACTTTATTAGTTTCTGTAATCAAACACACATAGATATGACCTTAAACATTTAATACAGTGCATTACCCCTGTACAAATGGAAAAAAAATTAACATTTCTAGACCAATATGGCTGTTAATTTCTGTACAATGCCAATTTAAAACCCCTGTACATGGAAAAAAAATTAACATTTCTAGACCAATATGGCTGTTAATTTCTGTACAATGCCAATTTAACACAGTAAACTGGGATAATTTTCTCCAAAGTTGACAACACAGTTAAAGTTTCCAAAAATTCAAATTATATATATATGTATATATATATGTGTGTGTGTGTGTACATTTATATTTATATAAAAGACTAATAACAGCAGTATGTTATGCATCAATAGCAGCAACAGCTTTTCCAGGTTCTGCAGTCATCTGAACAAAATTATAGATATCCAGCACACTCCATTAAAAAAAAGAAAAGAAAAGAATAACACCCAGAAAACAGCAAAGTTCCATTACTGTTGTGGTACCTGACATCATTTTTTTAATTAGCATCTTAATCATCATCTGGAAAGAGGACATTCTAGAGTAACATCATTAAAAACAGCTCTGATATAGCACAGTCACTACTACGTATCATAAAGCAGGTACAAGATATTTTACATTCATAGAGGTATGATGCAGTACTATCCTACATCTATAATACTAGAGGATACAATTAAAAAGGCATTATTTCAGACTTGATTCTACTTTTTCCAGCAGAGGGCCCAAAGGATGATACGACACAGCTCTGTAAAGAAGTGTACTTTCTTAGATAGGGTTTCCTTTCATTAACGGCACAGTTTACTTTCTCTTCATGAAGATCAGCTAAAAACCATTTTTAAAAAACCTGGGGTAAGCACAAAACAAGAAGAAAAAGAGAAGGAGGGGGGGGGAAGGAGGAGGAGGAGGAAGAAGAAGAAAAAGGATTCATACAAAGATGAGTGAAAGCAAGCAATACTCAACCTAGCTAGTATTTTATCAAATCTGTCAAGTTTGAAAGGTAAGAGCTCCACTGAAGAGAGAGACGCCAAGTAGTAGCGCTTCAAAGCGTCAGACCACAACCAAAACTGCCTCCTTTCAGAGAGAAGTTGTAGGCAGACATCACTCATTTGGGTATGTTCAAGGACACTAACGTCAATATTTAATATTTGCTCGCACATCTAGGAAGAAGGGGAGATCAGTTACTACTGTACTTTGATTTTTTTCAAACCAATCACAATGTTACAAAAATAGCAAGCTGCCATAGGAAAAAATAAGCCTCCTCTATCCAGCACCAGTTATCTGCAATTCTTCACCTTCAGGCCTATAAACACTATAACCATATAGAAAGAATATAAGGGAGTATAGAAACCCTATCTGGTGTATTAGCTGGGACCACCACGTTGCTCAGGCTGAGCTATTCTTGTGTGGTGTTATTTTCCTACTTTTTTTTTTTTTTTTTTTTTTTTTATACCGGATCGAACTCAGGACCTTGTGCTTGCAAGGCAGGCAGTGGCATCCCCGGCCCTACTCTTCTTTTATTATTTTCTGATTGCCTCAATGGGCATTTGTGATAGCTGCTATTATATTGAAATTTGCTGCACATAAGCATGATATTTAAAACTTTTTTCTAACATCTCTGCTGTAATATGGATTTTCTTTACTTTGGAATGCTGATTTGTCCTCAGGCCTCTAAGCTAGAACATATTTATGGTCCGAAATAAATTACTCTAAGAACTTACCACAGACAGATTACGTTCCCATGAATTTCTGAAATATTTGTTCTTTGTAAACCTTTACATAGCCTTCAGAAAATATGCCCAGCTTGGTGCAGATTTATTTGGATCATTGTGTTGTGTTGATGGATTTCCTTTGTGCAGTCTAGTTCTACAAAGGTTTTGGAAGTAAGGGCTGAGTGATTTAGACCAAATGTGCTGCCTGAACCATTTGTATATGAGACAAAAGTTGGATATTGCTAAAATCTGTAGAACAGTCAGAATTCCTCTCCCGCTCCCACACTACAAATGAACAAGATTTATTTCATAACTCTATACCTGAGCTAAGAGTTAGCTGAGAAAAAAAATATACCATGAGCATTCATATAACATTTTTGTACTTCATACTGTGAAGAGAAAAGAAAAAATTTTAGGGAAAGCAACAAGTATGAGAACTATGTACCTGTTCTAATAGCTGAGATTTATTAAAAGGTTTGTCTCATAAATAACATTGAAAAGCAGTCAACCAGAACGTCTCATTTTTTAAACTCTCCTAAAATATAAAATTCAATGGCAAGAAATAAAAGTTGCTCAACTAAATCTTGAAAATACTTGAAGAAAACATTTCATCTTAAATTATCCCAAATGTATCATATACATCATGTGCTGTTCATAAGTTTAGATACATATGTGTATGTTCATTTATATCTATCCAGCTATCTACATAAATGTCATCTGAATGACATTTACCAGTGTTAGGGTTCTTCACCAGGAAAAAAACATAAATTACCAATTCTAATGAAACCATAAAATATTTAAAATTGAATCGTACTTTACTTATCAATTATATTACCTTTAAGGCTACTATATTATTTACAACTACATATAATACCTAATGAACATTTGGTGAAACTATTATATTATAGGGAAACCATTTTTTATTTCACCTCAATTAAGAAAGCTAAACCCAGGGCTGGGGACTTAGCTCAGTGGTTCCATAGCCCGCCTCGCAAGTGCAAGATCCCAAGTTTGATCCCTACTACCAAACAAACAGGAAAAAAAAAAAAAAAAAAAAAAAAAAAAAAAAAAAAAAAAAAAAAAAAAAAAAAAAAGAAAAAGAAAGAAAGAAAGCTAAACCCTTAATATGATGATTCCATACCATCTACTTCTTTGTGTAGCAGCCAGTACAATCACTTTTTAAAGTTTAAAAGATTACTTAATTCATCTGCTTAAAAGTCTCATGTGGCTCTTTACGGATTAAAATAGAATGTGAAACTAGGCATGGTGGTATACACCTGTAATTCCAGCATTAGGGAGGCTGAGGCAGAAGGATTGCTGTGAGTTCGAGACCAGCCTGGGCTACATAGTGAGTTCCAGGTCAGTCTCAACTACATAGTGAGGCCCTGTCTCAAAAAACAAAACAAAACAAACAAACAAACAAAATTTAATATATATGTTCCTTGCTAGTCTCTATCAACTTCTATACATCTAGCCCTTGTCTATGTTTCCAAAGCCATCTGCCTCTTATCTCTTTCACTATGCCTCGTGTATCCTTAAAGCTACTCAGGTCCTCCACATAGGGAATGAGGCTCCTTTATCAACTGCCTTCTTAGACCAAGTCTTAGTCTAAATGGCACTTCCTTGAAGAGACGTAGCTATAACACATCATTACCAATCAATCTCTTCTTCAGCACTTTACAGAACCTACCACAACTCTCAATCTTGACAAAATGTTACAATTGTACATTATAAGACTATGATCAATGTGATGACTGTACTTTATAAGCACAAGGTATTATGACAAGCATAATTTTAACCTTAATTTTTCTTAGATGTTAGAACAAGTGAAAAGGAAGACATGGTCATATACACTTTCTCACACACATTTGAAGTACTTATAGGTAAGTGTGCAGTTTACATACAGAGCAAATAGTACTGAGAACACAGAGTCTGACAAAAGGTATTATTTAATACGGTCTTGGTCTGTAACATTAACTCTATAACTTAACAATTACATTCACATCTACCCTTGACCTCATAATTTTTAAATAGGAAACAGCTTTAAAATACTTTTCATTGTATTAAATTTAATTTGAGTTAAAGACTGCATGTCATTATAATAAAACACCAGGGGGTTGTCGTATGATATTTTTAAAATTAGTTGCATTTTGAACTCTAAGAGTTTTAAATTTTAATCAAAGATACATTGTAAATGTTCACTTGTCAAGTAGCAATTTTTAAAAGTTTTTTTAAGAAAACTATACTGACTGCATAACTTACAATTTTGGATACAGTCCAATTATCAAGATAATTTAAGATGAAAAGCTATGGCTATTATTAATTGAATTCATGAATCTATATGATTTAATTGAACTTAACTGCCTTTCTCTCCTCACCAAAGTAGTCATATAATTCTAAACATTGGCAAATTCAAAGTGGCTATAATTTTCCCTGGGAATTATGTTATATTCGGCATTTATAATAGTGAATCATAATGTAAACAATATAAAATGTAACTTTGTTTCATTTCCAAATATACTGACTGATTATGATACAATTTTGAAGGTAATCAATCCATCTTCGCTGAATTAGATTCTGTTAGTAAAGAAACAGAAAGGATTCTATAGCTATTACTGATTTTAAGATGAACGTTTTTCCTTCTCAAAGATGTTGATTCAAGACATTCTGGACAATTTATATTTTGTTTTATAAAAACTTCAATATTGAACTTATTTGAAATAGATTTTATTATTTAGACTGATAATATAAATATACTTTAATATGCTACAATAAAAAACAAGATTGCATTTCTATGGAAGAAACTAACAATATTTCAAATTTAGTCTAAGATTATCATCAAATAAATTGTTACACGGGTAACATAAAGTGGTCTGGTCCTTTCTACACAGGACTTTTCAGATCAAGCATTTATAAGCAAATATTATTGCAAAGGATTTTACAGAACTGGAAACTGTAAATGAAAGATCATTCATGAAATGTGTTGCGAGGAGAGCAAAATGTGAAATGCTGCAGAACTAAATTTGAGCTATGTTTTGTCTCTAGAGCAGTCAGGACTTAACTCAATATACCTATGAATAAGATAAATCAGACTTTGCACCAAAAATTGACTTTGAAAGCAGTTAAAGAAAAAAACCTTATTCTGTCCACAAAATAAAGTATATGGATATGGATATTTATGTGTGTAGGTATATTTTTGTGTGTATACTTATGCATATATACATTTTTATGAACATTATATATGGAGAATTTAATTCTCCCTTCAAAAATATATGTGAGATATATGGCATATTTTTGATACACAGTTATGGAAAGATCAAAACCCCATCACTTTTAACATCAAATGGCATAGAGTGAATTTTTTTCTATTAAAAAGTACTTGCCCTTACTATGTCTTTTCTCAAAGACAAGACATTGATACTCTAGATAGAGGCTGTTTATGTTTCTTTCTTTCAAGAGAGACTTGACAGCTGTTCCCTGGAGAGGAGCTTGGACTCTTTAAATTTTTATTAGGCTACAGTATTTGAAATTTGGAGAGTAGATATTAGCCTTTGAGGTGCAGTGTTTGATGGTATGATCCTTTTAAGCTGTAGTACTGTGAGAGAAGATTTTAGAGATTTGCTGCAGACTATTTTTCAGGGGACAATGAAGCATTTGTAAGCAATATATAGCGAAAATATGCTTGCAAACTATTCATTAGACAATATAGAAAAATCATAGTGGTATTTTTTTTAGATTTCATTGATATGTGAAGTAACATAGTTCCTAAGGGCATAATGGATTTTTTTTTTCATTTCGTTCCCATTTTCAAACAAAAGAAATGTTTCCCTACTAGAACTGCTTTATATCGTAGAAGTAGTGTTTAGCATAATTTACAGTGAACATAAGCAGGAGCATGCAAAGTGAGTAAAGAAGTATAAAAAGGAATAAGGAAACAAGGGAGGCTAGTATCGGAGTGAGTGAGAAAATGTCTTTGCAGTGTTTCCAGACAGCAAAGTAGATATTGGTGAAATTTTTTCTGTAAGCCTTACAGAACAGAAAGACAGTCCTTTAATTTTTTTCCCAAATGAGTGCTTCTGTATCCATTCATAATCTAGTTATAATATTTTAAAATACCCTTCCATGATAAAATGCACTGGCAGGAAGCCAATTTGAAGCACAGGTTGAGTATTTTAGATAGCATAGTACACAGGCTGTGAAAAGAAAATTTACAAGCTTTAAGAAGTCAAGAAATAAAGAGCAATGGCAGAAGTAGGGTTATTTTTTTCTTATCATTTGCTTATTTAACAAAAAGCATATTGCACTTGTATATTACAGCTTAAAATGTATCACCATGTTATTTTTATTTTATGAAAAAATATAATTTCACAACAAAATAATAAGAAAATAGCAATAGCTAATTCAATAAGAATCATTATCTTCAAAGTAGAGGTTGTTTTTAAAAGTTTTATTGTATTTTTTAACAGACAAGATCATGCTCTGCTGCCTTTTCACTCTTAAGTCCTTTAAGGTGACTGAAACGTGTTATTTGATGGACAATGATTTTAAGAATGCCATTTAAGCCAGTTGGCTGCCTTTATACTGCAGTAAATGGTTTAACTAGCACCTTGTCCCTGAACAGCATTTCTCTAAAAAAGCTGTCCAGGAGGTAGATATTCCAGTCAGGGTCAGCTCTTCTCCTAGAAATATGTTCATCCTTGTTGCTTTGTTTTATTTTTGACCTAATGCTTTGCTTTATTTTGTTTGTTCTTCTAAGGTCCCTAGTTTTCTAAATCCAAGGTGATGAGATTTGGAGGGAATATTTTAAAACTGCTCTCACTCCTATTTCTAAATAACTAATTATTTCTCAGTGACAGAAGTAGGTTTTCCTATAAAATCATATTATAGATTTGAGAATGAGATTCTAAATTCCATGTATCAAATGTAATGTTTAAGGATTAAAAATGGTAATTAATTAATTAAAACAGAATAATATATAGAAAATAAGGGTATATTACTTAAGAGGGCTAATATTTAAGAGATAAAATATATAAGATAACCATTTAAGAGGTAAAGTCTATAGCATATAAATTTAAAAAGGTGGAACATTGAGAAATTCAGAGATTTGCACAAAATATAAAATTAATGTCAAAATTTAAAACAAACATATACAAACACAGCATTGACAAGCTAGATTTCCAAATAAATTATACAAACTTTACTTACTCTATTTCTAAATTATAGCACCACTTACTCTGGGAAATAGAAGTATCTCAATATTATATATAATTTAAAATTTTTTAAATACAATTTTTAAAGATGTAAAACATAATTTTTAAAGATTCATTTTAAATTGTGATTTTAACAAACTATATATAGTTTTATTTAAGAAACATGGTTATATAATGTAATTATAGTTTTATTTAGGCATATGTATTCCATATTCATTAGTGTTATGTATTATAAATGAATATTTTATAAATGCAATATATTCCATATGTATTTATATGTTCTCTAAATATTTATACATTATATACCAATCTAAGTAATATAACATATATGTTCCATATATATTTAGTTAATATATTATATATATTAATATACTAATGTATTTAAATGTAATTCTATATATATTTCTTATATTTTTAAGTAAATACAAGTGTACTATATTTTCATTGCACATTACATTAACATATAATTTCAGAAGCACTTGATTAGTGTTAGACCTCAGGATATATGGATGTGTACAGAGAAAATGCATGTTTTACTGCAAAGCTATTTTGATCAGTGCTATGAGCAAGATTTTTGAACTTTTATATTCAAAGACATTTCTTAGAAATATACTTATTTCATGAAAAACATAGACATGAGGCCAGTATTATTAGTACTTTTAAAACATTTTTCTTTTTCTCTTACGTATTGTTGAATATTATAATATTAAGGAAAAGAAGTTTGATTATTTTATATCATATATATGCTTTTGCTTATTAAGACATTCAATTTATATTATTTAATGCATCGATGAAAGTTTTTTAAAACTTTCTTGCCTTTGTCCATACCTTTAGATAATTCAAATGTCCACTTTTTAAAATATACTTTGAATTTTTCATAAGCCATAGCTGATGTAATTTCTTGCAACCATAAAAGATTAAAAGACAACTGTTATGATAAAATGACAGTATATTTTATGTTCTTACCTTGTTAAGTATGTTTTTTCTCCACTAGTCAATGATAATCTTATTTGGCTTCTATTTTGGGAAGCTAACCAACAAATTTTACGTATGAGTTTCACTCATACTAGAGATAATATATTCAAGGGTTATGAAAATTAGATAATTTAAAGTAAATGTATCTGAGCATGCTACCCGTAAATGCTCATTATTTATCTAGAACTCCAATGTACAGCATGTAGGAATAAAATTTAAGTTAAAAAACAAGCTATTCGTAATCTGGTAAGGAGAGATAATATTTATAAACATATAACCAATAAAGTCTAAATTAAAGACTAATTAAAAAGTCCTAAGTACACCTAGATGTTTTCTTTAAATGGAAGAATTTCAGACTATGCCTCAAATCTACTGAATTATAATTTACATCTTTGCAAAATTCAGTTATATTTGTAAGTTTGTTGGTGCTAGAGAAACACTTATCTCGATAAGTGGGGTTTTTTAATCTCAAACACTGGGTTTGTTGTGGGGGTATGTGTATTTCATAGACTTGTAGATAAGAGGAATCAAGTCGGGATGTATGTACTGAAGTTTGAAGTGATGAATAACTGAACGATCAAGGCTTAGCACGGACATGAGCACATCGTGCTGTGGCTCCTAAACTCCACCTTGCGACCCTCCTGCCTTAACCAGTCACTCTTTTCCCACCACTTTCTGTGTTAATCCAGGCATTTTGCGATAACTGCTCACAACTATTGAGTACTCCTTTTTTTAAGTCTCCCTTTTTAAAAATCATATTTATAAAGGCTTCAAAATGTACGTGAAGAGACATAAAACTTTCCTCTTTGCAGGACAGAAAAGAATTTTTTGCTGAATAACAACTGGGTCAACTCAGGAACAGTCAGGCTGCTGTTCCTGCAGCATGCACTGGGTAACTCCATCTGTTGTGGACTATCTTCGCTAGCTTCCCCAGGGAATGGGCACCACCAAGGAAGTAAAAGACCCATTCTCCGTCCACACTTGTGTGAATTCATGGCCCTCTCTGAAAGCCTACTATGAAAAAGATATCTGTGAGATTTTTCACCATGGATATCTATACCAAGGTGATTAAGTATAAATTCATTCAACTACAAACAATCAATTATAAACTTTTATTACAGGCAATAAAAGACTACATCCAAGGAAACAGCAATATAAGGGTAGTCTTTAAAAATTCAGCTCTAAATATAACATCCTAAGGCTCACACTGTATTGGCTAAGGTAACAACTCAATTTTATAAAGTACAATGTATTCTGATTATACAGTTTGTAACAGATAAAATAGAAAAACACACAATCTAGACAGCCTGGGTGGGGGAAGGAAAGGAGAAAGGCCAGTAAAGGAAGGACTTTTCAAAAAAGAAGTGGAAAGACACAGAAATATTTATAAAGAGAAGATCACACCAGAGAAAAAAAAATGTAGAGAGGCAGCAAGAGACAAGTTCCCTAAGCTATGAGGTTGATGTGTTAATCAAGTTAGGCAGCTGGTCCAATTTCACCATTTATTTGTACTAGAGTCATCAAAGTAAGTTATCACCTGTTATCCCTAGTCTTGGAAATTCCAATGATCTTTTCAGCAGTGATCCACTAGCTATTTCTCTCCAACTATTCTCATTATCCCTGAGCTTTCATAGACATTTAACAAGACCCCAAGACAGCTTCCATGGGAGACTGATTTCACTCTCTTAGACATAACATTAGAGCCATACATAGCAACATCATTTTATGAGTCCTTGGAGTGGGTAAGATGAAGTCCGTTTCTTGTGGGATTTTTCTCTTTTATGCCAAATTGTGAATTCCATTTGTTTCTTGGTTTTAGCATGGATTATTTTCCTTTTATGTAGCACAAACCTCAAAGCGTACTCCCACACATACACACATACATACACATAAATTCCCCAAAGAGAATCCTCTGCTTTTTTTTCTCTTTTAACTTGTATTTTTAAATAGTTTCACATTTACAGACAAGTTATAATCATAAAAAAATCTTGACACAGGTTTTTCAAATGTCAATATTTTTCTGCACTTGTACTCTCTTTTTTTAGCAATTTTTAAGGAAGTTGTACAACTGTAGATTGTGATGACTTGTTTCCCTTAAATACTTCAGTATTCCTCTTCCTTCCCAGCCAAAACACCCAAACAAAAACCAAAAATTTATTTTACATATCCATAATAATCAGTAATTCAGATATCGTGCTAATAAAATTGATGGTGATCTTCTGCCAATGAATTTCTTACTTACAATAAAATTAGGATTTGAAGATCTTCCTCACTTAGCATTTTTCTTCCCACAAGAAGCTTCTTGGGGTGCTGACATCTCATTTCCTCGTATTCACCCTTACACTTCTGTGAAGTATTTTGCAGATGACTGTGGAGTATAGACGTTTGCATATGAATATTTTGCTTGCTCCTCTAAATATTCCCATTTTTCTACCTACAAAACCGTGTGATAGACTCCTCTAACAATGGCATCTGAAGAACTCAGAATGGTTTATTTAGGTCTGTAAGTGTGAAATTCCAGGACTATAATTCGCAGTTCTCACTTCATTGAATTGTGTCAACTTGAACCTTTACCACATAAAGGTTTTGTAATAATTTGGATATATTAATAAATGTAAAGCACTTGAGAAGAGCACTTAATAGTGAGTGTTGTACAGAGCTATTATTATATCAATAAGTTCTTTGAGACCATCATCCATTCTTGCTATTTTCATATGCTTCTCTATAGTTCTGTCAAATTTTAACTACAAAGGCTCTATGTCTCAGAGTAACCATCAAATTTTCCTCCTGTTCCATGCCACCACCTCATTCCTAGGCAAATTGCATCCAATTTCATTAATAATTGCACTTGTTTCTGTTGATATTGCCACCAGCCAGGGGTCAGCCTCTTACCATTATGCTACAGCACCAGTACATCAGTTTAACTTTTCCCACTATTCAATCATCCTATATCACACTGTCAGATTACTTTCTCCAAACACTGCTTGAAGCACAGCATCCTACCCCAGAATCTTCACATCGTGATAGTCCTGTGGACAGGCACGAATTTCTCTTCTTATTCGGCCTAAAATGAGAATATGTATGAATGTATCTTGCAAAGTATAAGAAAGGTCCTACGTGGGGTATTATCGTAATATTGTCTACAACTCGCAGGAGAAAAGCATATGCAGTTGGGTCTGTAATTTCATTCTTGAATCAATGTAACAACACTGAAAAGTAGTTTGTCCTTAAGGGGATAAATTAAATGTCACTTTTTGTAACATTGCTCATACATATATTTTTATATATGTGCGTGTATTTGTGTGTATGTACATGTTTTTATATAAAAAGCTTGCATATATGTTTGCACATATATATGTTATAAATATAAATATATGTGTGTATTTTTCCAGTTTCATGGAGAAAATATTCACCTAATTATAAGCAAGCTGACAATGTCTATTTGTGTTTTTTCTTTCCTTCCTGATTTTTTCTACTCAGTAAAATAAAGTTCTGTAAAACCAGCTCCAAATCTATGATAGAAAACTACATGAATAAAATTTAGGGTAAAGGGGTATAGCTTAGAAATGCAATAGCAACAAAAGCAATGCACCTGAAAACTGTTACTGTCAGAATTTCTCAATTCAGAATGGCAATATTTCCTGGAGGAAATAATTATTTTACTTGGACTCCATATGGATATAAACAGTACCTACTTGAAGCTTCTGAAAGGAATCAAGAAAGCAAAATGTTTATTGATTACCTATTTTTGGCTCAATAATTATGTGTACTCATATGTGCTTGCATAAAATTTTGTTTCATTGTGGCTCAAGATTTTCATCTTCAGCCTCAACTTTTCCATTGTTTCACATTTTTTAACTCATTAAGAAATGACCAGTAAAACCATTATTTTTATTTTGCTTTGTAAAATTGACGATTATCAACTGAATTATATTTTATTCTGCATTGGGTAATTAATTTCTTAAATTTAATTTAGATTATATTCATTCCTCCAAATTTTAATTTTTTATATTCTAAAGAAGATGTAGGATTCTCCTCAGAGAATGATTATGGATCCTGACCCTGACTTTGCACTAAGAAATGAGAGGCGGTTAAAACATTTTCATGATTTACCTGGCATCCTGTAGTTTGTGAACTTTCCAAAGTTTCACTTGTAGTGAACCTATGGCAGCGTATGATTCAAGGAACAGAGATCTAATTAAACGACAATAAGAGAAAGGAATACATAATATTTAAATTCTGTCGATCTGTAATGTTATAAATATTATTATTGTCAGGTATGGGAGTAAGTAAACGGATTAGTATGTTTAGGTGTATGGATTAGTATGTTTGTGTACTCACTCTACCATATGGGATTGAAAATATCTTTTATTCACTGTTAGCTAGGTGGTCACAAGTTCCTTGAGTCCTTATCTTAAAGCAGGGAACAGATGTCAATAAACTTTACTAAGAGAATTTTCAAAGTAAGTCTGTCAATACTAAGGTTCTTACGAACTACAGGATACTGCCATCTACTACATTACAATATCTACTAAGCAGAATTCTCGTGCAGATTAGGGTGTTACCCACTTTAAAAAAATGTTTCTTCTTTTCTGAAATCGTTCACGATTCATGGACATTTCTAAACCTAATCTCTCTCAGCAAACTTTTCTTCTTCTAACATATGAAGTAAATTTGTGTAAGAGTCAGAACATAGAAAACTTGTTTTCTCGTTTGTGATTCCTTTAAGTACTATTCAATTTGTCCATCAACATTTCCCACCTCCCACACTGTTTGTAACAACTTTTTAAAAAATCCAAACAGAGCCTTTCTCAGAATTCTTAGTACTTTCAAAGATCCTTTCCTCTGGTGTCTCAGGAGTGGTGTATTACACAGCACAGCACTGTAATCCATCAGCAGCACTCCCTGGCTCCATGATGGATTGTTACATTACATCATCAGCCCGTGGGCTGACACAAAAGAAAGTGCTCCAAAGAGGCTTTTTCCATAAATTGTTTTAGTCCTAATGAAAGGGAAAAAATGGTTTTAATGGGTATGGATGAGTATGTATGCATGTGAATAAAGCCAGCAAAATGATCTTTCCTCACAAAACAGAATCTTCCTTTCCTTTTAAAGTATAATACTGGCTACATGCGTGACAGTGACTGCAGCATTCTGCAACACCCCTAGGTGATTTAGGGTAATCTGAATCAAAGAAAAAATTCAAGTAACATCGGTTTAGGTTTATGATATACACATTTTCATTCTTTAACAATGTACGTGATCATTTTATTAAACCAAATATTTAATTACCCATATGCTACATTTTATATCTTTGTTGAGTAACAGAATTATCAGGCTGGGGATTTAGCTCAGTTGTTCTGCCACCTGCCTGGCAAGCACAAGGACTAGAGTTTGATCCCCATTACCAAAAAAAAAAAAAATTATCACTACATTTGAATATACATATTTATTCATTTATACATGCAAAATTTTGTATTCTTACCAACAATAAACAATCCTGGGTCCTACTGTGCACACTTAATTGATCTTTAGTAAAATTTGAATATGTTTATTAAAAGAATATCTACACAAACAAATGCAGAACTCTGAGTTCACTTTTTTATTTGAAAAAGGAAATCAACTTGAAATGTATGGCAATATCATGATTTTGACCAAAATAAAACAAGTTGTATATTTCCACACACAAAATTAATGTCCTTTACAAGTTTACACATTATAATTTTAAAATCAAATGTTTCATTGGTTATCATCAGAGACCTGTATGGAAAACATTGGCTCTGAAAGACTTAATATGTATTTTAATTTACACACAACTGCTCTTTATCCCTAAATTAAATGGTATCATGAATAAAGTGAATTTTAAGACAAAACCTGTTATTACTATAATCCTGAATATGTTTCTTCTATATCATTTTTCAGTAGTAGGATGTGCTTGTTAGAAATGAATAGTGGCAAACTTTATGATACTGCCAAAGACAAACCTAATCTAGAATATGAGATTGCAAGCTAGTTCCTACTTTTCTAATTAATTTAGTGCTGAATAGAGGTTTTCATGTTAAAAAATTAAATATTAAAGTCTTCAATTGCCTTCTGAGGAGGCTAATAATACTGGGTAAAATGAGCTCATAAGCATTTTTACTGAGTTCTCAAAATACTAGTACTACAAATCATATTATACTTGAAACTTTAAATTTTTAGGTATTTCATTAAAGTCAAACAGTGTAACTTTTAGTTACAACAGTTGATTTCCTGTTTAACACTTCCACAATCTTCCCTTTCCACCAATGTCCAACTGTACCCCAAGTTTTGTGATCTTGGGAAGTTCATTTGTTCTACATAGCAGGGTCACTAGTTCATTATTCCTTTTACACATTTTTATTTCTCTACCAGATTGTTGCTTGTTCTGGTTAGTATAACAATAATTTCCCTCTTTACTTGCTATGTCTCAAAGTCAAATGGTGTCCTCAAATAAGTTTTCAGCTCAGATGTTTGAATCTTTGGATGCCAAGAGTTTTCTGAAGATTTTCTACATCATGCGGAATATCTCTTAGGAAGTTCTGACAATGAAAATATCCATATCCTCCTTTAATAGCATGAATGTTGTACTGAAATGTATCATCAAAATACGCTCTTAGAATCTTACAGAACCCAGTGGTCATTTCCCAGCTAACATGTACAAAGGATATTCTTTTTTCTTTTTTATTTGCTGAAGAATCTGTTGAATTGCCCTCAATTAGAGAATGGCTATGGATCCTGACCATGGATTTTCACTAAGAAGTGAGAGATGCTTAAGACCTTTTCCTCATGATGGTTTTGTCATCCTGTGGATATGTGAGCTTTCCATGAGCTCACAAGTAGTGAACATGTGACAGCCTACAATTTAAGCAAGAGTGATTAAAGGATAAGGGAAAGGGAAGAAAATACCACTTTTAGTTCAGATGAGCTGTGGTTCAGTTGATCTTCAGTTTTGAGGTACCATTAATCTTTTCAGGATGAGGAAAGTGTGAGTCAGAAGAAATTAAGAGACTTGCCCAAAGTGATGTAATACTCACTGTCAGTCAATGTACTAGTCTTGTGTGGTTCCAGCGAAGATATCAAAGTGTTTTCTTAATTACTCTGCTATGTTCACCACTGGCATCATTTGCACTGAGTGTCCTTGGAATGAACACTTATTCTGCAAATATTACATTTACCTTTCCTGTTCACTGTACTAAGCATACACTTTACATATTAACTCCGTATGCACATACACAAGCAGCTCAAGGCATCCATTATGAGAATTCTGTATACTTAATATGTAAGTCTAGGGTTTCTGTCCCTGAAATCATGTTTGTTGAATACTGTGATTTACTATGTTATTTACAAGTCATGTTGGGAAAGTGAACCCTAAATTTGTATTTTAGTGCAAAATATCCTTAATGCTGTAACTTAAATACACTTTGGAGCTTCATTAAGTGTATTTACGCATCTTCCTAATTCTGTTATCTAGCACCAATATTTAAGGATCTTTATTATTAAAAAGTTCAGTGTTTAAAATTTTACTGACTTGTTTAACTCTAATTGTACATAAATATAAATAAAATAAATCACAGGTGATGCTTTCAAAAGTTCCGATACAGATGTCTGTTGCAAACAAAAGAAGTCTGCATTTACCTTAAGTAGCTTTTCTACAGGCCATCAGGTATAACATACTTTTCCTTCTACTTGGCAGAACACCTCCCTGGGAAAGAGGGAACCTCTATAGCTTAGACCTCTGAATTTTTTAAAGCTGCATGGTCAATTGTTATGTTTGTGCCAGTGCAGAACACTGAATGAATAACGAATGATGATTTTGCAATGCAGACTGCTAACCAAAGGGAACAGAAGAAAAGATAAAAACATATATCTTTAAATATGTGAGTAGCAGCTATGCACACATACACTTATACAGCTAATATTATTTGGCTTGGCTTATTTTTAGCCATAGTTAATTCAAATTACATTCATTGCATGAAGGATAGAAAAGGGAGTTCCTCGGGATGCGTTAATTGCCTTAGTTTACAGGAAGATGGGAGGGACCGCTTTACTACTTAATCCACATACATTTAGAACTGTCCAGTGCTGAACTATGTAGAACACAGGAAATAAAACTGTCTAATTAGACCTATATCAGGAGACTTTCATATTCTGATAAATTAACTTCAAATGACACTAGTTTCAAAAACAGAGATAATTTAGAGCACCAAATATATTAATGCTATTTAATTTTACTGTTTGTGAACTATTTTCAAAATTTGGAACCCACTATAGAGCTTTAGGTATATATAGATATTCTACTTCAAAAACAAAGTTTCCTATTAAAGAATTCATGGGAGAAGTTTAGAAGGAGCTATGGCAATCCATTGTTTTTCTCTAATGAGAGTATTTTTCTCTTTTTTCTTACCGTTTAATTTCCTCTATTCAGCACATCTTTTATCAGTATCAAGTAATTTTTGAAAATAAGTAACAAACTTTAATATTTATTGAAAAGTTTTAATTAGCATTCTTATCAGAAATAATGATCCTAATTGATTAAGGATAAATTTTCCTTGACCTCTTTGTTTATAAATTCCATTACTGTCACTTTTCAGCCTTTTGGCTAAGATCAAGTGTATAAATGCCATTACTGATTTTACAAAACAAATAGCACATATACTAAACATGAAGAGATAATTGATAAAAAGTGAGTGTCTTCAGCAAGGAAGAACATTAATGAAATTTATGAAATGGAGTTCTTTTCAGTTTTAAAATTAAGAATGATTAGGATACCAGCTAAAGGACTGATTCTTGACTAGAAGCTCTAAACACAGAGAAAAATACAAGATTTTTATACTTAATTTTACTTATATTTTGTCACAATATAATCATTTATTTGTGGTCATTGGGTTGTGAGAGACTTGGCAATGGAAGAAAAAGACAGTCATTATTAATACACTTTTGATTTGTTCTTCATGTTGGAATTATTCTTTGACCATGATGTGACAAGCTAGCCATTATGCTACTAGTCCATCACGGAAAATTAGAACAGTAAAGTGACCACGGATTACAGAGGTGAGCCTCATATATTTAGCTTTTCAACTCACTAGTTTTATAAATTAGGCCAAGTTATTTAATTTTTCTTGGCTTGCATTTCCTCACATTAAAGTGAGAATATAAAAAAAGAGTACAGTAGGATGTTTATGATGAAATTAACTAATATTGTAGTTATAACTAGTAATTTCTGTTAATTGTGGCTATTGATAAAGGCACTTAGTGAATATTATTCAGGATGTTCACAGATTATTTATAAGGTGGACATTACATTTTTTATATATTTCTACCTGAAATGCTGTCTCTACATTTATAGGAATAAGTGGGAAGGAGAGCAAACTCTTCAGCTAATCTACAGCAAAAGCTTTTCCCCTTGATTTATTCAGATAATTGACCCCAGAAGCATGCTTTCTTTTTTATTTGAATTATAGTTATAATTTTCTCCATCCTCCACACAGCGTGTGTAGTCAGCCTAGGTGTTATTCAATAGACCTGTTCCAACATCTACTGTGATTGATTTATTTAGAAATACCTCCAGGCCAAAATGAGAATGAAAATAAATGGAACAGATGAAAGTGCCCTGCTGCAAGCAAGAGCTACAAATTGAGGTTAAGAGTAATTGCTTTGGCATAATTGTTATTTGTAATCTTAGAACAAATGCAAATCTCCCATTAGGAGCAGTAAATCCAGTGCTTAAAGTAGAAGATGAGTATTTCACTGCCTAGCAATGGGAACCCATAACTGAATGCTAAGTGCAGTGACATAAAAATTTCCTCAGGTCTTTCATTTGGACAAATATTGTAGAGCTATGGGGACATAAACATGACTTACTTGCCCTATGTGTTTTCTTTTTCCAAGACACATTATGAAAACTTTGTCTGTATATTTACCAATGCATAGTATATTCTGTTTCATAAATACTTTATATATACATATATATATATATATATATATGTACTGAGCCTGACTTCCAGAGGGCTGATGTGATTTTTATGGTTATTAGTCTTCACACCTTCATCACTGAACTAGATAATAAGGTGAAGTTATTATCTTCACGCTAAAGAGATGAGAACAGTGGCACATACAGACTCAGGGACTTTCCCAAGGTTATGAACTCATTCTGTGGTAGCTCTGGGAAAAGTATAAAGGATATGTGATTATAACTCATTTTAACTACCACTTCATCTTTTTTTCAGATTATTTTTAACGCAGTAAGTTATTATTACCAGTAGGGGATTATGATAATCATAGTGATAAAGCAAAAGATGTCATTAGATTTCCTTAAATATCTAACAATTGCTGGGTCAAGATTATTACATAAAATGTCATATTTATTTTAAAATGAGTTGTTTGACTCACAATAGAATACATTTTTAAACCAGTAAGTTAAAGCCTAGATAAGATTAAATTTAGTTCCTGGCTATATAACAAGGTGATTATATAGGGAAAAATGCAATTCAAGGTCTGTGTGTGCCTACAGGAACATTTGGGAACAAGAAAATTACAAAGAAAGTGTGGATAGGTGAAACTGAATATGAATTTGAGGAAGTGATGTCTACTATGGGAGTTAAACATATTGCATTATTGATAGACTGACAAAAAACACCAATATTCATTTTTTTATATATTACATAGCTAAGTTCAGATTATTTTAATCTCCTCTACTGAAGTTGCAACTCTCAATACTGTTGGTATGATTTTTGTAAAGCAAAGTTTTATATGACATAAACGTATTTTAAATTTAAAACATTTATTTTGTAGAAATGTATAGATTACCATAACATGTAACGATTACTATATTAAGCCTGGAGAGTAAGGACAACACTGCAGTCCCTTGCAAAGACAAGTGATACACTGCTTTAAACCAAGGGGTACAGTTGAACTCTAGATTAGTTCAACATTTCTGGAGGTTATTATCCCAAGACTCCTATCCAAATAGGATCTCAGCTTTCACAAGTTCCCTAATAATTTAAGAATAAAGTTTTAGTTTGAAATACATTTCAAAAAAGAAATGTCTACAAAGCAACCCTCTGGTATTCTTTTAAGCTGTGACCTTTCCCCATATAGCCCAAGTAGTGGTCTGTGCTCATAGTTAACCTTCGACGGTACTCTGGATTGAAAGGAACGTCCTCTCCAAAACAATGACTAAATTACATCAATATATTCCCAAACTGGTTCAGTGAGCCCATCTATTTTTCCCTAATAAAAGAGCTGTCAAGCACTATTTATGCTCCCTGCTGCTGTATCTATATGAAAAGAAAACACTCCTTTCTTTCAATTTAGTAAGGAGGCAGAAGACTCACAGAAGTGTTGCAGATGAAAGAAAAATTAAACACAATGCAAAAGCAAGAGTGGCTTTTAGCATACATTAGGGAGATGAGAGTAAAATATCAAGGGCACTGAAGTCACTGGCAATGGCACTCACAAAATGAAACCGCTAGTAATTTAGGGAAGATTTCTTTCTCATTCCTGGAGGGGACAGGTATTGTCCAATTGAATGTGAGAATGATCTAACTGAATGATTGCATTTAGCTAACAAAGTGAATAAACAAACACAATTTTATTTTTGAGCTGTTTATAAAAAAGTCATATAATTATAGCAAAAGTAAGCGTTGAATCCACAGTACTCAAAAGGGTACAAGTTGCTATAATGAAGAGGACAAAGGTTGCTAGACTTTTCCTGCATAGCTTACTCATGAATTTAATGCATTCCAAGGTTGTGGGTAAAACAGCTACGTTTACGTTCATGCAGAAAAAGATGGGCATGGTCGTATTCATCACCCAATGCAGATTTTGCAAACAAAAACAAAATTTTGCCGGGTGTTTCTGTTTGCAAATCAAACTGTTATAAAACAAAAGTGTTTATGAACCCAAGATAACCCCCCCCCGTGTGTGTGTGTGTGTGTGTGTGTGTGTGTGTGTGTGTGTGTGTAAGCAACATATTTTTGAGTCTTACCACCATCTACCAAGTTCAACAATTAAGCGTCCAGTTAATTGTTGGAGATGAGAGATCAATTGTTGTGTGCATAATCTGCCAGGTATAGAAAACTGAGTTATCCATAATGATGAAGAAAATAAAATTCTCAACTTGCTGGAGATTATAATCAAGCAGAAGGGTCAAAGTTTAAGAAAAAGAAAGGGCCAGACATGAATAAAGAGGTACAGAAACTGTAGAAAGAGGAAAGGGATATGGACTTGCTTCTTTGGGAGAAAAAAATAGATATTTGTATAAGTTTTAAAAGACAATCTGTGTTCTAATGACTGATTAGAGTGTGCACCATCATATTTAAATTTAACTTACATCAGTCACAACAAAGAGCAAAGGTAAAACTATGTTGTCATGTTCTCTATGTGGGAGACATGAATTGTAATAAATTCCTGTGTACCTTGATTTGCAGTAGTTAAGTAATAGTTTCAATATTGTTTACTTACACATTTTTAATCATAGCAAGCCTCTTCCTGGCACTGCATACTTCTATCACATAGAATAACAAAAAATATATTAAATATATCATGTATATTCATACTCCAGGGCCTCAGTTTGTAGTGCTCTGCACACCCACTGATCAGGTCCCATGCTGACTATTTTATCTACAAAGCACACCTTCATAACCCCGGGTAATTAAGCCTTCCGTGCTCATTGTGGGGTTCTCTCTTCTGAGAAGGATCGGCTATCCTACCCATCCCCATTCTAGATTAAATTTTCCTTCCTCCTCAGTACCACACCACTTCGCTGCTTACCTTTCTCATAGCATGAACCTATATGGTTTCACTTGTCAGTTTACTTTTTCTATGCCCTCCTTTAGACTACAACCTCCAGAGAATAAAGACAAGACTATCAGAACATCTAGCGTCCTGCCCTAGAGCAGAGCCTGCCCTGCAGAAGGTCTGATTCGATTAATATTTATTGGCTAGGAAAACACTAAAGATGTAAAATAGGAAGAATGTCCCTGAATAAAGTTAAACTCTCCCCCAATCTTTCACTGATTAGTAAAATCACGAGGTGATTTATTTGTGTGTGCCTTACTCATATATTGTGTATTTTTTCTTCCCTTCACTTTTTACATTCTTAATTACCAGAGCCCACCAATCTTTTCTTCTAAATTTTTCTGTTCCATTGGCACTTCTATTTCATTTCTACTATCATTCCCTTAATGCAGGACTTCATTTTTCACCTGTACAATATTGCAATAACCTCTTAACTGGTCTCCCAGTTGCAATAAATGTCTATTAAATTGAAATGGTTGAATTGCTTAAAGTAACATTCTTTATTTTGAAAATAAATCAACTGGCAAGTATCTTCTGCCTACCTACAATATGCTCCTGACTCTACTATGTGCTACGGGGGAGTCACGAGAAGCAGAGCATGGAATTTCCCCTTTACTTTCAGGATGCTAGAGTGTGGGCAGGGAGAACTATGAAATGGTGCTTCGCAGATGATTGTGTATAACAGCCATCTGGGGATTGATCTTACTGGAGTATATATCCAGTAGGTTTGATTAAATCCTGGCATTTTGCATTGCCAGGTTCCCAAGTAAGGTAACCGTTTCTGGTCTGTAGAAGACCATTTCAGTAGAGGGATGGGGAAACTTATTAAGTGTCTTAGAGTATACTGCACAGTGAAAACTCCTCGCAGCCAGGCTTTATGACTATAGTAGGTGGTCCAGTGAGGAACTCTCCAGGTTGAAAGGAAAAGGTACCCTGAGAAGATGGTAGCCTGTGTCTTATTCCTCTTCCTTAAGCCTTGCCTTACTCTTCACATCCCGTCCAAAGTCTTGCTGAATCCATCTGACACAATGTCACACTGCTGCTAACTCCCCAAGGCCCTACTCATTCTCTAAACGATATTCAAAAATATTTCCAAAATATTAATCTGCCTTTGCCATTCTCTGGCTTAAAGTTTTAAATTTTTTCCCATTATCTGCTATTTAAATTCCAGGTTGAAGATTCTCCCTAAACCAGCCCTGCTCAGCTGTGTAGTCTCCTTTATACGAATTCCACCATATGGAACCTACACTGGCCTGAATTCATCACCCTCTTGCTTACCTCTGCTTTTCACAGGATGTGACCATTTTTTGCAATGCCCCATCCTCTGTGTACTAAGCAAAATGTACCCATCCCTCGGCATAAATACAAATGTCCCTTTCTTTCTGAGTCCTGCAGTGATGAGGCAGATAGAGCTACATATTTAGAGATCTTTTGAATTTCATAATACATAAAACATCATTGGATTCTTTTAGCCCTCTCAACTAATTCCACTACTCCCATATGAGCCTCTATTTTGGAAAGATCTGACTAAAATCTTTCTTTGCATCCTATACCTCTAAGACTATGTTCAAAATACAGAAGATACTTCAGAAAATGTTGGTTAAAAGTTATTGAAAGAATAAACAAATCCTAGATAGCTATTTACTCACACATCTTGTTTAAAAATGATTTATGACAGAACTAATAAACAAAGCAATGCATATTTGATGAGAATTCAGTGCATTTCAGATGCAAATGTTGAAGGGGGAGATAGATGAGGAAAATCATATGAACATTGCAAGAAACATACTTACTACTTCTTTATCAAGTCTCTGGTCCCTGGGGCAAGCATGCACTCATAATTTAAACTGTCCACAAAAAAATCCTACCAAGTTTTAGTTCGCTTCTGGAAAGCAGTGAAGTGTATGGATACTCTTTTTCACGTCCCCTCCTTATGTCCCTTAATCCTGGAAATATGTCTCAGATAATATATGGGGCCGAGATTGGTTGGATTTTCCTGGTAAAAACAAAGTTCCTGCTATTTCCAGGTGGAATGGGTATGCTTTTAGACAAGGTATGTAAAATATTGTTTTTCAGGTAAAAGTGAATACCAATCCTGAATGTCAGGGAGGAATTCGAAGATGAACCTAAACAAAAGAAGAGCATGCTTCCTGATTCAAAACAAAGCCATGAAAATGAATATATTGTTAAAAGAGAAATATCTTTAGAATGTTCTTTACATCACTTCTCAATATAAAAGCATAAATGTCAAAAACATTAGACAAAATAATAAACCGATGAAAAAAACGGAGGAGACTACCTGTCAGTTACATGGAATAATTTAGGTCATCAGAATTATTGTTACTCAGAACTCCCATACCTATAACATAAAAGGAATTTGGCAATGTGTAAAATGATTAAAAGTCATTTTGAACAATCATCCAAAACAAAAAAATAACATTGAAACAAATAATAATATAAATAAAATTCCAGCAGATAATTATTTATATTTAAAAATAGTGTCACTTTTAACTTCAGTATTCAAGTCAATCTTATTGCAATTAAAGGTATGACATTTAATTTCCCCTCAAAATTTTAATACTTTTCCATATCATCTTTTGTGATCACCTTTCATACCTAGAGTGTCCACAAAGTTGTAAGTTGAACAGTTATTGATATTGAGTAAAAATCAACTATAGGGCCAGGGATTTAGCTCAGTGGTTCTGCGCCTGCCTCTCAAGTTCAAGGTCCTAAGTTCAATCCCAGGTACCACATAAAAAAAAAATCAATTATAGTTACCAATGTATCGACAATCAGTTGAAATTTCCAAGGCATCTGCCTATGTGTTCCTATATGCTCAGTACTGTTTTTGAAAGAAGTAAAAGAAACAGGACATGAGCTCATCTTACTTTTCTAAGCATAGAAAAAGAGCCGAGACAACGCCAACAGGAGAATCATGGATGAACTATAAAACCCAGTATATAAGCCCTGTTATGTGACTCAGAATGCACGTGATATAGAGATTCAGAGTGGAGCATTTCTACAATTCAGGTACAGTCTTAAGGGTCAGGAATTGAAAGATCAAATACATATCCAGAGAGATAAACATAGAGTGAAGTCCAGGGTGAAAAGATACGAGATGGAAAGCTCTTAAATTCAGGAGAAATCATGACCAAGACCCAGAGGCAGAAATAAAATAGTACATGGCTAAGTACCTGCAAAACAACTAAGATATGAATAGAATTACACATATACAGTGTTTACTTACGTATTCAATGGCCCTGTTTTTCCAGTTCTCTGAACACAGTGTTTTTTAAACCTCCTTGAATTCACTGTTTCATCCTTTGAGATCCAGTCATAGCTGTGTCTGTTAAGCCCTCCCCAGTCACCAACGTCTGTCACACTCTACATCCATAAACAATCATCTGCACATGCAATAACTATACACAAGGCAGCTCAACATAGTAAACAATTTAAATTAATTCCTTTCTTACAATAAAAATGTATTGCCATTAATCCCTCTCAAAATATGGTCTCTTTGGAAACACACCTCATTGTTCTTGTGATTTTCTGAAGGGTTCTTGAAGTTCTCTTTCCCATCACTATGAGATTTAATCAAAATTACAGTTAATGATGCTGCCAAAAACCACCCAGTGGCAAAGAAGACTTAAAAAAGTATTACAGTGTGTCCTCATCCACACCTATTTACCGGAACAGGGTCTCCTTAAAGTCAAAATGAGTAGGAGAGGGAAACACTGAATTGATTCAGGACATTGAGGAATCCCTATCAGTACAATTAAAGATGCAACAAAAAGACTTCAAGAACTGCTACAGAGATTGCCAAGAATAATGTGGCAAGTGTGGTCAAAGTAAGCTGAGGAGTTTCTCTGGGGAGGGGGTAATTAATGTTAATATGTCTTTTGTCATAAAAAATACTCAATTTAAATAATTGTCATTTTTATCGCATCTCATATAATTAACGCTATATAATTTTCACCCAACAAATGTCACTGCCACTCATCCTATATATATTCTGGACTAATACTCTCTAATGGAACTTTCTATGGTGATAGAAATATATCTGCACTAAACAATATCAGAGTTATCCAAATTTGCAAGTGTCCAAGGTCGGACATGATGTCCAATGAACACTTGAAACGTGGCTAATGCTAGAAAAGAACTAGATTTAATTGTGATACATTGAAATTAAAATTTAAATAATTATGTGTGGCTAGTAGCAACCAACCACATTATATAGCACTATTCTTGGCTATGAGCTTGGCAGAAGTCAAGAGTTTGTGTTGCCAAGCACATACCTTAACAGAGTCATAGTATAAATCCCATTCTATCTTGATGAATGAATAAATGATCACATTTGAGTGGATCGCATGGTACATTTATCATGACAATAGATCAGATTCATAAAAAACAGTTTTAATGGTTCTTAGATATCAATATTCAAAGATGACAAGGGCTAAACAGCTTGGTAAAAAATGTAATTTATTTTTTTAAAGTGTAGCCGTGGTGGCTTAGAGTTGAAACAAATTCCCTAAAATTCTGTGGAGATTCTGATGTTCTACATCTTTATATATTTATGTTTCATCCTTCATTTTCACCAATGTATTATATTGTCTTAATCATATAAAATATTTCACATGCTTGGCTGTGACATCCTTGAAAATGGGGACTTTTATTTCCACTGTATTCCTATTTCTTTTTAACAAAAGATCAGCACACAATAGGCACTCAATAATTACTTATTGGATAAATAAAATGAGTGATAAACTATGTAAAAGAAGTTAGCACAGTGGAAATTCAGAAAGGTATAGCTATTGTAAAGGTCTTCAGTGACGATGAAGAATAAAGTATTCTACAATCTCTATTATACATGTGCCTTCACATCTATGTTAGAGAAAGTTGGATTATTTCAAAATAACTGTTTCTTAAAACAAAATTGCAGCGGTCTTATGTGTCCTTCTCACATTTCCATACTCTAACATGCCTTTGGAAGTCACATTTGGTTTCAGTCTTGTTAACTCTTTTATTTTCTTTTCATTCTTCCTTTACCTTAAAGAGTGAACTGTTGTTTCCCTTACTTTCTCCTGGTAGGTGGTCAACAGTATGCAAGGATAAAAATGTCACCAAAGACTAATAAAAACAAACTGCAGGAGTTTTGCCTGATGCTTTTATTTCAGGCCTACCTAAGGACTAGCATGTTCAATTAATCATTTCCAGTATGTTACAGAGGCTGCTTTCTATTTGCCAGCCAGTGTCGCTTCTCTGAATATAGTTTTTTACCTTATTAAATCATAAGGAACTATTTTTTACTTTTCCTTTGAAAAAGGCAAAGTTTGGCTGCCATAGTCATCTTCTTTTCCTTCCCCCAGGTAGCTCAGGAATCAATAAAATAATGTTTATTTGGTCATTGAAGTTTAAATTATACCTCGTTGTTACGAAGATATTTATTTAGCATTTCCTACGTGTTAGGCTTGTGTTTAGGTGCCCCCCCCAAAGCCTCATGCTTTTTCAAAATGGCTGAATCTAGAGTGCAAAACTGATTAACTATGGGCCTAGCCTCCAGGGCACAGGATTAAGGGCGTGAGTGCTATCTGCCCTAAGTAGTCTGAACAATTACGGACTGAAACCTCTACAAACTCTAACCCAAATAAACCTTTCCCCCTTTTTACTTTGGGTGTTAGGTATTTTGTTTCACTAGAGAAAAGTAACTAAGATCCTCTGCAAGACTATATTTTAAGCACTTTGATGAATATACTGACAAACAGTGCCTAAAGTTAACCTCAAAGAATACAATCTATCCTGGAAGATAACACACACACACACACACACACACACACACACACACACACACACACACACAC
>NW_022900924.1:35083896-35134907 GCF_012274545.1 Fukomys damarensis
CACACACACACACACACACACACACACACACACACACACACACACGTACCTTACAATGCGTCCATGGCTAAGTGTATCGAATGGTTTAGAGCCATTCCTGCAGCACTGAATTTACTTCTTGGCTGTCATACTGGGATCTATGTGACAATAAAGATGTTTTAGGTTCTCTAAACTTTTTTCATCTGCAGAAGGAAATTTGTTGTCGTTGTTGTTATATCTCTCAACGGTTGATTGTCATTTTTTTCATGTAGGAACAAAAGCACAAGGGAGAGAAATGAACATCTATAGACCCACGGTAAAGACTGTAAAGATCTGAAGGTTGTGGATTTCTAAGTGCAGGGCTGCTTAGGAAATTTGGCAACCACTGTAGTGGGAAAACAAAATCTTTCAGAATCTTGAAAAAGCATGGAGAGCTTAGATGTGACCTCTAAATTGTGAGCTTCAAAATTCTGGTTAGCACGAATTATTCCTAGTCCCAGAGTGAGCTGGTGAGTTCCTGAGATAACTATTCCCTGTATCTAACCTACACCATATTTTTCCCACCGGGAGAATTAAAATTGTAGTTTGCTGACCCCATGGGTTCTTAGATGCCAAAGGTAGGTTTTTTCCCCGCCATACTCAGCACAGCTCTAGGAAGATGGTAATACAGGAATAGCTCAAGAAATATGTTCAAGGACCTCCAAGTGATGCCTCAAACCATAGATAGCACCACACCCTATGTATAGATTTTTTTCCTTTATAGATATACTCATCTAACCATAAACAAATAATGACCTCAACAAAATTAAAAATTTGCTCGGATGGGATCTCTTTACAATTTCTTCAACTCTGCCAGAACTGGGAAGATGATTTTTAATCAACATATATAATCTCTCCAGTAACTTTTATAATTTTCAGTCCAAACCTATTCCTGACTTGCAGTAAATGACTTGACATTCCAATAGTAATTTATGCACTTTGATATGCAACAAAATAAGTATCATAAATATCTTTTTCTTTCTTCACAATTTCACACATGGAAGATGTGTTGTTGCTGTAGATCTTAGCAACCTCAGTATATGAAGTGTTTTTTCCCTTCCTTATTGAGTCAAGAACTTTCTCGTGTCTTAAGAAGGGAATGAAAGCATTTTATGCCTTCTTTTTTTTTTTTTCAGAAGGGCAACCTCACTACTCTTGTGTTTTGGCATCATTAAATTAACTAAGGGTAACTTAAACACAAACATTGTGTTCGTGACTATTGTGACACCGTAACCTTCAACTTGATAACAGAAACAGACGAAGTGAATGAAGGGTGGTTAGAGCTCATGGTGTGGGTAGTGGCTCCATTATTGCTTGGGGTGTAGTGGGATGGCCTGAGATTTCATCATTCTCAGGTTAGCACAATTTTAAATGCATGATGCATTTATTTCTAAAAATTTTCCATTTAATATTTCAGACCAAGGGAAGTGAAACCGAAGAAAGCAAGATTTGATAAAGGGGGACTACTCTACTAATTATCAACTTATTGAATAAATGAATCAATCAGATGATTACTAAATGAATATTTTCTATTATTATTCAATATTAAATTTAAGGCTTATGTAATTATTTTAAATAGCTATTTGAGTGCTATAAGTTAATACCTAATGTTAATATTATTTATGAAACACAAAAATACCTTGAAGGCAGCACTGACACCTGCTGAATAATTTGAATGTTAAAAATAACATCTCTGGGCCAGGCATGGTGGTGCATGCCTGTAATCCCAGTACTCAGGAGGGTGGGGCAGGAGGATCACTGTGAGTTCGAGACCAGCCTGGGCTACATAGTGAGTTCCAGGTCAGTCTCAACTACATAGTGAGACCCTGTCTCAAAAAAAAAGAAAAATCCTAGTAATAAAATCACGTGTTTGCATTGAACTTTATACTTCCTAACTTCCTAAAGAAATTTTGGATTTTTTCCACCTTTAGTTTTATATTTTGTATATTTTGGAAAGATACTATTTACTCAGAGTTCTTGGAGCGAAGAAAACACATAAAAAAATAGCCATAATAGTAGAAATTAGGACACAGTGATGATGAAACATAAACTACCATTCACTGAAGAGTTGCTGTTCCTGCATCTACAGTAAGCACTTTATACATGGCAATACATTTAATCTTCACAACAGTCATATGAAATAGGAACTATTGCCCATTCCCTGCAAGAGTGAAGGAAACTCAAAAGTTAGAAATCTTAGAAAAATGTTAAAGATCATACAGAAGGGAAATGGTGAGTCCAGAATTGGAATCCAAGTCTGGCTGCCTTCAAAATGCATTCTCTTGATGACTTCAGTAACCTGTCAACTGCAGTCCTCATTAACAACTACTACTATTTATAAACTAATTTTGTGTTTCACAGATTTAATCTTCTGGAATTGTATCACTTATTGTCAAGCAACAATAGGAACTTAAGGGTTTGATAATCCTATTTTCTAGATGAGAAAACTGAGGGTTAAAGAATCTTGGCTTTTGACCATGTACACCAAGATAGTAGGTGATAGAATGGTAAAAGGACTCAGGTTTGCTTCAAAGAGCCAGCAGGATTCTTAATCGCTGCCTCACACAACTGGTAATTAAATATTTTGGTTAGGAAAGAATTATTCTATTTCCAGCATGTAAGTTTTACTGTACTTAGAATAAAGTAACATACATACACTTAACGTTAAAGTCGTACCAAGTAATTTCCTCTTTCCCACGATGATTGGAAAGGCACTTCAGAATCTTGAAGTGCCTCATCATCATGCACGTAATTAGCATATAACAATAGTTTTATAGTGTGGGTATTTGAACATTTGGTCCATTTAGCTTCTGAATACGTGGGAGTTTACTTTAAATATTTTCCTTTACTATCACATTGTCTGGGTGAATTATTTTGAAATCAAATGTAAATGGAAGACCAAGCAAAGAGAACTTTTGACCCAAGCCTTACGAACTCACACAAGAGAAAAATATACCACCTTTTTCAAGTTTAATCAAAGAATTATGAGGGAAATAGAGCAAAGCTCCAAAACTCCAGTGTCTTCAACAACTTAAGTTGCTCACCCACACCTATTTCATTTCAATGATAATGAATTTGACTACCACTTATTTGAGTTAATAATTAGAGAAAGTTCCTCCCCACCTTCAGATCTATTTCATGAAAATGAATTTTTCCCTGACTTAATAACCAGGGGGAAAACATTAAGTTATGTAATGAGGAATACTTGTCATTTCATTTGAGGTACTGTGATTTAAATTATGTGTATGTCTATCATTTTTTGCATGTTTCAAAATCTGTGGTGTATTATATTTTTTACAACTCATACAACTCATTACACTAATAGTCTAAAAGTATGTAAATGAGTTTTATCCAAATATCTAGTATCCATAAGTAGTTTATTCTCTATATCCCTAATGTAATGTATCAAACAATAACTCATTTGTCAAAGGGAGACAGTTCATTAAAATTCAAAACCATTTGGCCAGGATAAAATAGCAACAGTATAAAAATTGATGTTGTGAAACTTAACAAATGAGGAATGAGGAAAGTGCAAATCAGGAAATTGCAGGCCTGCCCTCTAGGGCCATTTTTGGGTCACCTGTCTGAATTTTAGTATTACAATTGTTTTACAAAAAATCTCCAAGTTATTAGGCTTGGAGGGCAGCCAATTTACAGCTAGGTGACTTGGATATCAGGGGCATTCAATAAATGAGAACATGATAGCACTTGGGACGTAAGAGTGAAAAAGGTACAGTACTTGAGCACTGAGCTACAACTACTTTTTAAAAGTGAATTTTTATATACAAGTAACTTAGTATATTCCTTATTTTGTTGAGTTTTATTTAAGCAGCATAATGAATAAAAATTAAAGACATTTGTGTTTTCAATTACAGTGTATGCTCTATACTTTAAAAAAAAGAACATACTATGTGCAGAAATAGCACCTACTGCTATTTTGGATGATTTAAAAAGCAAGAATATGAAACTTCATATCAGCTGATACCTATTCTATTGTGAACCTTTTAGTATTAGAAAAGGTAGCCAGTGGTTCATTTTAGCTTGAGGAAAAACTTGAAACAAGCAATTTTTTAAGTTATTCAGAAAAGTAATGTTCCCTTCAACATATGTCTATGGAATTAGTTTAAATTTAAAATAAAAACATGTTTATTTTTTAATTGACACATAAAAAGTTGTACAATTTTTGGTATATCGTGGGATATTTTGAATGTGTATATATTATATAACGTTCAAATCAAGTTACCTGTATTATCTAAAATATTTATTAGTTCTTTAGATTAAAAATATTCAATGTCGGGGCCAGGGATTTAGCTCAGCAGTTCGGTGGCCTGCCTTGCATGCGCAAGGACCCGAGTTCAATCCCCAGCACCAAAAAAAAAAAAAAAATCAATGTCTTTTCTTATACGTTTTTGAAATATGTAGAATATAATTATCACCTAGACACAACTTACCATGTAATATCATACCAGAATTTCCTACTACTGTATTAACTATAATATAACGCTCATTGATAAACCATCACCCAATTCTCACCACATAGTTTTCTATAATAGTTGTGCTAAAATTTACATTCCCGCTAACAGTTTGTAATAGTTTCCTTCCACACTCCTCCTGGTACTTGTTAGCTTTTGTCTTTAAAACAAAAACCTTCTAAAAATCTTAGAACACTATTTGCACTTCTTCCTTTCCCTTCATGCATGGAGATTTGTTTTAAAACTTTCTGACTCTGCAAGATTTCTCAGTTCATTAAACAGTGTAAGAAAAGGAAAAATAAAAAAATAAAAAAGATAAAAGCCATCTTTGTGCCTGGCGTGGTGGAGCACGCCTGCAATCCCAGCACTCAGGAGGCTAAGGAAGGAGGAGCACTGTGAGTTCGAGACCAGCCTGGGATATACAGTGAGTTCCAGGTCAGTTCAACTACATAGTGGGACCCTGTCTCAAACACACACACACACCACACACACACACCAAAAAATGCCATCTTTACTGAAATGAGGTGACATTTATTGACATTTTGCTTTATACCTCTGTTAATTAATGTTGATCACCATTTTTTCATCTACCTCATGGATAAATTTTTTTAAATACAAAAATATCAGACTCTTAAAAGTTAGATTATGCTTATCAAGATCATTTTATTTGTCTGCTGCAGTAATGATGGTAACCACACCATTTGGGAGGCTGAGCAGAAGGCCAGTGTGGGCAATTTAGTGAGACCTAGTCTCAAAAACTTTAAAACGAATTGGTCATTTTATTCAAATAATATATTCATTTGCACATGTATACCTAATTAAGAAGAAACTGCTTAAGTAGTACAGAGAGTGCTGGTTTTGATATACATACCTCATTTGTAGAGAGCTATAACCAAGTTCCCACCTTAGGATCTCTTCACTTCAGTATTAACCACATACTTCTAGAAGCCTTCCTATGTTTCCAGACTAATTCTTCTCTACACAAGGTGACCAGGAAATGTCATAATTGATTATCTGCTTCACATAGCCAACAACAATTCATTTCTAAAATGTTATGTGTAATTTCCAGGGCAAAAATTAATATTTAATTGGTAGGGGCCATAAGGTCTAAGATTCGAAATGTTATTATTTTCTCTCCTTCAATTGACAGTAATGTATGGGTGTATATAGCTTTTATATAGTCATTTGTTCCCATTAGCATAAGTCTTTTCATGAGGCATCCATTATTGAAACAGTTCAACTATCCTAGGCTTCTTCGGCCCATCAAATCTGCCTTAGAAATCTTTCTGATCTCCCCAATTTATTGTAAAGAGACTTTCTAATGCAAATTAGCAAACCTGTGTAATGATCTCACTAGCATATTATTTTGCTATCAAAGTTACACCTGCTGTTAGAAAGTAGCAGTTGATGTCACAACTACTATTCTGTTATGCTTGTGAAAGAAGTAATCAAAGTACCCTAGATAGTTATTTATTAGTGGATAATAAAGTGGTACAACTGTGTTTTCTTTTAAGCTGTTAGTCGAATTCTATAGCTAATAAGCAAATGGCAAATGAGCAAAACTATTTCTGCTCCGTTGACAGAGTTTTGCTCTTGACAGAGATCAAAGAGTGAGGGTGGCTTGCAACTCTGACCTGTAATTCTGTGAAAGGTATGTGTCTTGCCAAAAATGAATCTACAAATTACATGTCACTTTATCATGTTCACATACTTGTTTGAACAAGCCACCTTGTTTAAGCTATGAAGAAAATTCTGACATATGTTGTCTGCTCAGAGAAATTACATTTCAATAGAAAATAGAACATTAAAAATATTCAGCTATTATGTACTAGGCTTTGGAAATTGAAATATCCTTTTAAATTGATTTTACTCCTATTTGTTTGTTCCTGAGGTTTAACTTCAAATAAAATAATCTGAGGGTTTAAGAACTTCAGCTATCTATGAAGTTTATTTCAAGTAGGTTCCTTATTCAATTCGGCAAATGAAGTCTATCAGAACTTCTGTTCTATGCTGTTTGTAGAAATCTATTTTTAAAATAAATAAATATTACTGTGACTTTTTAAAAGTTGAAAATATTAATATTTGAATTAATTTATTATATGTGGACCACTAAAATTACATTCTAATTTGCAGGATACTTAGAGCAAATATACATTTGTGTTTTTATAATATTAGAATGATGAAAAGCCCTTGATTAATTTTGAAAAGATCATAGAAGGTAGGCACAATAAGATCCTTGAAAAACACTGGTAAAATTTTATCTTTGGAAATTAAAAAAATCTTATATAAAGCTGGTTTACTCTAAATGTGGTTTTGGCAACATGATTGAATTCAATCAACTAATCAGAATTTTTGGCCCACTTGTTGACTAATAATTTCATTGAAAATTACTTTTTCAACTATTCACTTTGGTGACCAATGTAAGATAAACTTTAGAATTAAATATTTATAGAAATCAGTGATACTGTGCTCTTATTATAACTCATGTGTTTTGCTCCTGACACATTAAAGAAGTAAATGTATTTATTTATGTATGTACTCAATATCCATTTTTTGAGTGTCTGTTCTGGGCTTAGCATTGAACTAGGATCCCAGAGAAATGCATGAATAATGTAGACAATGTAATTCCTGGCATTGATTTTGTGTGCTTAGCTAGGACATACTTTTTTCTTGTCTTCTCCATAGGCCTATAAGCTCTTAAGAATAGACACACAGACACATATGTCTCCCAGTGTTCTTTGCACAAATAACTAGAATAAGAGACTCTTTATTTTCCAAGGAGAAGCATGTGTTAGGAGTTACCTTCTTTTATTTATTTCCTGCCACCTTCTCTCTCAGCAATCTTTCATAGAATTATTCACTATTACCCAGACCAACTTACATTTTCATTTCCATGAGCTTCTGTTATGGCTAACCTCCTCCTAAGAAATATTTCCCGTGTCTGTTTGTCCATAAACTTAATTCTTCCATTTAAAAAGTAGCAGTACTTTAAATGTGCCACTACCTTTGACACTTAATTCATCGGTGTGTAAGTAACTGTTGACATCTCTCACTAAGCCACTGGAGGTCTGATATGATTTTTTTAAAATCTTTTATCCACAGTGCTCAGGAAAATGCTTAATGCTTAAGGGAGATACAATAGGAGAGATGGTTGAATTCAAGCTCCTGGATGTAACACACATAACCCATAAAAATTATTGTTTCTTACTCTGTAAAACGTTTATTGGGGATCTATTGTTAAACCACAAACTGTGGGATGCGTATTTTGATGATGGAGCCATTTAAAGCAATATAGTTTGTAAAACAGGAATTCACAGACAATCCCTGACCCTCACCTCATCGAAACTCATTCCTCTGTTACAAGACGGGCTGAGAGATGGAGTATGTGATGTGCTGGAAGTGAGGAGATGGTGAGAGGAAATAACAGAGGGGCAAAAGGAGAGATCTATTCACAAATGGGAAGATCTTATGTTTTGACAATGAATTATCTAAACTCTGATAAAAATATTTCCATATAAAACAGTTATAAGGTGACAAGTACCTGATGATGGCACAAAAGGGATAAAGCGACATATAAGAGGCGTTGGGTACATTTCAGGCTTTACCCAAAAATTAGTCATTACTGTATGGTTAAATAGAGATTTTTGTCTTGTGCTTGCTTCCAAGTCTTTTTTCCTCCCAAGACCTCTCAGTCCTTCAGATTTCCCAAGATACTTTCCAGCATACTCTCTACCTCAAAACCCTTTCAGCTTAAAATTCTTCAGACTTTATTTGGACACAGAATTATCATTGTATTGATTCTACTCCTTCCAGGAGTACTTGAAATCAAACAAGAGATATATTAGACCAAAAGAATCAGTTTTGAATTTCGGAATTTCAGTCAATAAAAATCAAGGGAAAATGGAGTGTTCTCAGAGGCCTAATATCTTAACTCAGAAACTTGCTACCACTCCACTGATCTTAGTCTTGTCTCTTGTGATGGTATTTGCATTAGAGATGGAATACATATGGAATAATATGTTACTAGGATTATTCATCTTACTATGGAAGAGTGAGCCACATGGAAAGACAAAATTAGCAAATATTTTAGAAGAAGATACCCAAAAAGATTATTTCATTCCTAAAATCACTATGTCTGTATGAGTATTATTTGTAAGTCTTAATTCAGAAAATATGCATTACAAGTTCTTCTGTGGTACTGTTCCATAAAAATACCATAATATTTTATGTTTGATCTATAAATTTATTTTTAGATTAATTAAAAAGTCAGTAATCATCCCAGAACTTAGAATGAGTATAATTTTTTTGCCATTTTTATTCATCTGTATCAACCAAAGCAGCTCCATACACATAATTGCTGAACATTATTATTATTCACAGGATTGGAATGTTTTCCTATTTCTGCTACTTTTTTTTATTTTATTATTAAGGGAAGCATAACGTATTTTAACTTGATGAAAAATTCATGCCCTACAACTTTTTTCAAAATATGAAAAGCTCAACCTTTTGAGAAATAAACTGTTATTGTTTTATAAATGTCCTTTTTAACACATCTAGCTAAATCAAGATATTTAGATTACTGTCTGAAATAAAGTAAACCCAGGTGGACCAAAGCATAAGGCTATAAGTATATATATATATATATACATATACATATATATATATATATATACACATACATATACATATGAAGAAATAATATTTTTTAATTTATGTGGATGTAACATTGTCTTTTAGACACAAATCTAGGCAAAAATAAAATATAAAGTTTAAAAGAAATTAGCGTTAGCAAGTTTCAGTGACACATTCATAGTCATGCTTTTTATTTATAATCACAGCTGGACCGAAACACAAGTATTCACTTATATGTGTTCTCCACATTGTATATAATAATTTAGAAAAGTTATATTCAAAATAGAATATACAAGCAAGTTTATGGTCTCTCTTTACTAAAAGAATATTTTCAAAAAATTCTATTTCTAAGGCATAATTCTTAACATCGATTATCACTGCATGAATAAAATTTAAATTTGAATACTTCCCTAAGTAGAAAATGAATCATTGAGAAATACTGTATTAATGTTCAAAGAGATAACATAAAATAAATCAAATAATAAACCAAGAAAGAAAACCAGAAATTTTAGGAAGCTCATCTGTTTATGAGATTGTTCCTCAATTCACAATCACTCAGAATATGAATTCAAACTTAGTGGACAATTAGAGAAATCTCAATTTCATAACCATTGGTTATATACCTCAGCTATTGTCTATACTTGGAATGCCCTTTGCCTAGCTATCTTGATTCATGCTCTTTTGATTTCATGAGTGGATAATATAGAAGAAAAAGAAAAGATTCAACTTGCAGAAATCATCAGTGAAGCATACTGAAATTTAGAAAAAATTGTCTTTCTTGGGAGAAATGTAGTACTTATAATCAGAATTCAGGGTGGAATTTACTAATAGAAATTGTCTAAATATTCACATGGACTGAAGATAGACTTCAATTTAGTGGGCTCATCGCAGATCCACCAAGTTCTGGGAGAGTAAACCGAATTCCTAGATTGCCATTGCTGAAGGTCACTGGGCTCCTCATGCTATACAGAGACCAATGAGCATTAATAAAAAAGGATCAGATCTAAACATATAAACTGAATCTTTGGTAACATATACATAGACTGTATCTATCTGAAGCAGAGAATTATGAATATAAAACTGACTTAAAATTTTTCATTAGTTTAATACATGCAGTTAAGTAACACCATTTAGTTCACTAAGGCCTATTTTGTACCTATAGTGTTTGAATTTCTGTAATCTATATCTTTTTCATATTTAATTTTTATCTTCAGAACCTAGTTTTATAAACATTGATAATTGAGGGAATAATACTGTACATCAATTTTTTCTTTTTATTTTTCACTATAGAAAATTTGGAGATCAAAGTTCCTAAGTTTTCCCAATAGTCCTGCAGAGTTATACTTAAAATTCTATTTACATTAATTTGAAAACTAAAACTGAAATTCATTTTCTAACTTTTTAATTTTGAATTTATTAATCTTTTATTAACTGCATAAAATAATATTAATTACAATGAAGATATGTTTAGAAAATCATTATAAACATCTACCATGGCTAATGATCTTAATTTTTAGGTACAAAAAATGCTATTTCTTTAGAATTTTAATGTACTCTTTAGAATGGACATCATTCTTCAGCATTTTAGTGGTGTCAAAAGTACTTCAAAATACTTTTAGATTTATCTTCTATAAGAGGATATAAGAAAATGGAAAGATATCCCCTGCTCCTGGGTAGGAAGAATCAACATAGTGAAAATGGCCATACTACAAAAACTGCTATACAGATTCAGTGCAATGCCAATTGAAATTCCAACACTAACTAGAAAAAAAAAAAACTAGAAAAAAAAAAAAAGAATCCAAAAATTCATTTGGAACCAGAAGAAACCTAAAGTAGCAAAAACCATCCTAGGCAACAGAGACATGGCAGCAGATATAACAATTCCCAATTTGAAACCATACTACAAACCCACTGTGATAAAAACAGCACAGTACTGGCAAAGAAACAGACCTGAGCATCGGTGGAACAGATTGGAAGACATAAAAACAAATCCAGATGTACTCAGCTATGTCATCTTTGACAAAGGAGCTTACCATTCTCAGTGGAGGAAAGATAGCCTCTTTAATAAATGGTATTGGAAAAAATGGATCACAACCTGCCAAAGATTAAAACTGGACCCTTATCTTTCACCATGCAATAAATTAAAATCCAAGTGGATTAAAGATCTAAACATTAAAACAGAAACACTAAACTTGCTGGAAGAAAAGTTAGGCAGAAATCTTGAAGACATTGGCATAGGAAAAGACTTTATGAACAAATCCTCAGCACAGGAACTAGCACAAAGAATCAACAAGTGGGATATCTTATTAAAAAACTTCTGTACTGCAAAAGAAACCATCAACAGAACTAAGAGACAACCTAAAATGCGGGAAAAAGGTTTTACCAGCTGCTCCTCAGGCAAAGGACTACTATCGAGAATATATAAAGAACTCAGAACAATCAGCTCCCCCAAATATAAAGACCCATTTCATAAATGGGCATCTGAAATGAACAGACATTTCTCAGACAAAGAAGTAAAAGCAGCAAGTAAATATAGGAAAAAATGTTCCACATCACTAGTCATTCAAGAGATGCAGATGAAAACAACACTGAAATTCCACCTCACCCCACAAAGAATGCCTGCTATCAAGAAATCAAATAACAACAAATGTTGGAGGGGTTGTGGGGGGAAAGGAACCCTTCTTCATTGTTGATGGGAGTGCAGACTGGTGCAAACACTATGGAAATCATTATGTAGATACCTCAAAGAGCTGGGACTAGAGGCTCCATTTGATTCAGCTGTCCCTCCGGGGGGTATCTTTCCAAAAGAATTAAAAGAATAATACCACAGTGATATATGCACACCACTGTTTATAGTGGCACAGTTTGTAATAGCTAAAACTTGGAAAGAGGCCATGTGCCCATCAGTTGGAAACTGGTTAAAGAAGATGTGGTTTTCCTATAAAATGGAATACTACTCAGCCATAAAGAATGAGAAATTAGATTCATTCATAGGAAAATGGATACATATTGAGGATGTACTCCTAAGTGAAATAAATAAGTCACAAATGTGTAAATACCAAATAGTTTCTCTGGTGTGAAAAACTATAATAGTACATAAGATCCTAATGAGATAATTGACCATATGAAATAGGAAGAAGAGTTCTAAAGGTGTAGGGAAAATGGGAAGGGCAGGGGAAAGGCAATAAGGGAAAGAAAAAAAATATGACAAAATGAAAAAATGGAAATAAATTGTTTGTAAATGGGGAGGGAAGGAGTGGGTGAAGGGAGGGCAGGGACAAGGGGAAAAAATGAGAACCAAGGCCTGTCATATAAAGGTACAGGATCCCAATAATGAACCTAATTGCACTGTATACCTTAAATGTACCAATAAACTCAATAAAAGGGGGAAAAAAAGATTTATCTTCTATAGCACATACTCATATGGGACTTGACTACTTGATAAGTATGTTAGTAAAATTTGAAATAATTATAAATAATGTTGGCATGATCTACAATGTGTAGAAATTATAGTTAACACGTAGAATTTTATATAGATATGTTCTGTCCTTATTGCTTTGCATTGATTTACTTTACTTAATTGAATATAAACTATATGAGGAAGAAATGTTACTATCTCCATTTTATATTACCTTTCCCCAAGTCATTCAGCTAGCAAATGATAGAAGTAGGATTTAGATCCAAGTGGTCAAGTTCCATATTGCTTTTAGTAAATATTTTATCCTGTCAAATTATAACAAAGTCTCAGACCATATCATATCCTTTTTAGCTTGTTACCTTTGCCAAAATATTGGAAGGATCATGCCCCAAATAGTGAGAATTTTATGTATTGTTTTAACACATAGAACATAGGAGTGAAAAAGACAAAAATAAATATCAGCACTGCAGTGTCTGTGTTGTGTTCTAATGAGTAACAAAAGCCTTTAATAACTATTAAGAAAATTTAAGAAGACTTGGACTGACCGCCTTAAACAAAAGGGAGAGAACTAGAACAATAATGGAAAGCTCTATAATCACAGGCAGTCTAGAGAACCAAGGTTGGAAACTAGTAGGAACCAAGCCATCTAGTGAAGGATAAAAGCAGAACTCTATGTATAGTTTACATCAGGTCACAGTTATCACAGGGGGCAATCTCAAATGAATAAATTTCAAATATCCTCAATCTCTTTGCCATTACAGTTAAGGCTTAAATTCAAAGACAGTAGAGTCTAATTAGCCTGACTCAGATATCAATGAGTCCTCCTTGCCTTGTAGAGGGAGCCCACAGGAATGCCCTACTGCCAGGCTGTGTTCAATGAGGGCAATATACTTTTCCTAAATGCAGCTGTGATTGCTTTCAGGAAATGGTGCAGGAGAGTAAAAAGAACTAGGACATGTATGTCCATGTAACAATACTGCACAATAAATGTAATCATTATGTACCACAAACATGTACTAATCTAAAGAAACCCACAAATATTCATAGTTTGGAAAATAATTTCCATCAGTGTGTGTGTGTGTGTGTGTGTGTGTGTGTGTGTGTGTGTGTGTGTGTGTGTTTGCACATAAGTATTAAAGCAATCTTGTGAAATGCTTTTTTCTGGTACTGGAGATTGAACCCAGGGTCTCATGCATCCTAGACAAAGGCTCTTCCTATGAACCATATTTTGAGCTCCTTTTTATTTACTTTACAAAATTTGGAAAATTGATACAAAAAGTGACTCATAATATAAAGCCATCTAATGCTGACATTTAACGTTTTTTCTTTCTTCTATTTATTCAATAGATACATATACACACCTATATAGCCATGCACCATCTGACAAAATTTGAGATAATTCTGTTAACATACATTTATTATTTAGTTGGTTATCAGTTCCGTACACAGTTATTCTTCCAAACATGATTCTATTATGTAGATGATTACATATAATGCAATCGTTGCACATAGCTTTTACCATCAGGTAAGTAATAATTATAATGCAGAAAATGAAAATAAAATAGCTAATAATTGTGAGCACGTAGCGTGTGATGTAGTATCTTCGGGATCTCCAAATGTATGCATTCTGGGTAGATGTGGCCTGATTTGTTCTTGGCTGCTCCTAATGCCTCATTGACTTCAAAGCTCCACTAGGATTGACTCCAGGCCTGCTGCCTCCCACTGAACCTCCTCTTCACCAAACTAATCACCCTCCTCAGAAGTAAGCCGCTTACTGCTTTACCCCATGGGTAAGCAGGTTAAAAATTCCAGCCTGGAGATCCACAGGCTACAAGTTTAATTGAATGGGATCCAACAAGTAGAGATCAAGTGTAAGAAAATACCTAAGTTCTTCTCAGAGATTGCATGCAACCAGAGAGGGAAATATTGAAACAGATTACTTAAATATATATATATTTTTTCCCCATCAGGATGGCCATCTGCTCCCTACTCTCTTGACCAGTGCCTGTCTCTGTCTGCCTCTTTTTACCTTTTATCTTATTTCTGTCCCTTAAAAAATATTTTCTGTACTGGAGGAATTTAGAAAAAATGACCTGTATGCAAAGGCAAACCCTCTTGTCCAACTAAACAAAAGCAGAGGGGCTGATATTTCACTCGTGTTCCCTGCTTCTTTTAAATAGCCATGTCTATTTCCAAATGAAAAGTCTGCTAATGATCTAGCAGGTTCCTGGTGTAGATGGGATCCAATTACCTGCTGCTTGGTGCACAATGGCCTTTGTGTCTGCCAGCCATGCATCAGGTGGTGAAAATAGTGCATCTACTTTATTCCCTAGCATGAGGGTGTTTTTCTATTAAATACAGCCTTGAAAAGTAGTTTTGAATCTCAGAGTATTTTACCCAAAAGGTCAAGAGATTCGATTGAATTCTATTTTCTTTTTCTTGTTAAGTTGCTTTTTTTCTGTAACATTAGCTGTGGTGTGTATATGTTTTCAACCTGGGTTTTCTCCATCCCCTACTATTAGATTTTGCCTTTATCTCATAATCTTGCCTGCTTTTCAGAATGTTCATTTTTCCATGGCAACGAAGATGCAAAAAAAAAAATTTTTTTTGCTGTTACTGTGGGAAAGAAGAGAAAGAGAAGCTATGTGTGACTCATACAAAAAGCTGTTATTCAAGAATAAATATCTGCAGTAGTAATAATAAAGGATGGCACTCTCTTCTCACCCACAAAAGTCAATGAGAGGTGCACACAGGTGTTGTAGGGCAGAATTAGCCCTCAGTGGCTGATGCAGCTTTTTGGTCAAGTAAATCACCCTTATCTTTCAGTGAAAATTTTTGAATCATTTTTCAATGCAAGAGAAAGACCTCCTTTACAGTTTGTTTTGACAGAGTTGAACATGTCACTGAGAAGTGTCTCACTAGAGCAAATATGTCTGTGTGACAACTTTGCTTACTGAAGCACTCTCAAACTCTCCTCTGTGATTATTACAGCTCTTGGTCATTTCTGCCCACCATCTCATAACTCTGACACTAGGAGAAATTCCCTGATGCTTCAATGACCAAACAAGAGGAGTAATTTTCTGTGCCTATGCTATCTGGCAAAGGTTACTATACCGGCTTCTACTAAAAATTTACTTACTGAAAAATGCTTAAAATTCTTGTTGGAAGGGCCACTGTGGGGTAGCAAAGAATGGGGAAATGTATGCATTATGTCTGTGGAGTAGAGACATTCGCCCCACCAGTTAGCTGCTGATACATCTGTTCTTACACAGCTTGAAGCAGATGGATTTTAGAAGAAAGGAAAACCAGGAAAGCATGCTGTCCTGAGGATTTTTCTCAAGACTTTGTTCTCTTGCCCAGGGCACTGCTATTCCATCATCAGCCACACTGTTTCAGCTGAAAAAGGGAGATAAGAACTGATACAACCAAGATACCCAAACAAATGAAGAATGGATGAAAGATCAGAGAACTGCCTCTCCTCCCTGCTTGTCTGGCATTATCAACATCAGATGCCATTTACAGGAATATTACGTAAGAGCCGTGGACTTATAGCAAGGTCTTTTTGAAAGAGGCAGAGTTTTCCATGAGATATGTTTCTATAGAATTTCTAGATTTGTATGACATAGCTTGGCAATTTTCTATTAGAGATGTACTCCAATCATTCTTTATGACAGAAAATATGATTTCCATAGCAACACAGACACAAAACAGATTTCTTGAGCAGATATTATAATTTGATTCAGATAATATAGAACTTCTGCGGAGACATTATTTTTAAAATTATAATGATTGTAGTGACATTTTTCTCATAGCTTTAATATTAGCATTTTTAAAATGTAATTCAAACCAAAAACAGTGTTTATGTGTTTGTGCTAATTGTAATAGACAACAGACCTATATCAACTTAAGTAAAATTTATAAGCTGGTGATTATTAATGAAATATGGATCATTTATCCAAATCTCTAATTTTTTAGAGTACTAGAGGTTTGCTATTTTTCATTTTTTATTTTGACTATCTTTATATCTTTATTTGATAACTTCTAATAGCAGAGCAGTTTTGATTTCCTTTATGAACAATGAATCAGACTATATTTTAATATTCTGCAACACTCTAGACTTGTTTTCAGAAGGGGAAATATTCTTTTCATATTAAAATTTTTAACTTAGAATTTAATTAAGCAAGACTATGGATTTATTATATTTCCACGGATGTAAAGAAACCTTTAAAGAATCTGCCAGCTGATCAGTCACTGGGTTAACACATAAGATAAACTCATTCAGGAATGGTTACTGAAGCCTTGTGTGTGTCCTCAGTGGAGTGTGTCAGATTCTGTTGGTATTTGCTTCACTAAACAGAGACTTGTTTAATAATGAAGTTTAGGGTGCAAGTCCTGAAACAGCATAAGCATATTTGCTTCAAGAGAAGCAAAAAGGTAATCTGATTAATGGGATTTGTATCTATGCATGGTAAATTATAAAAGATTATGCTGTTTCCATGACTCATGTCCTAGAAAAGCTTCACAGATGAAAACTTGTTGTTACTATGAATACTTTGTCATCTACAAGACAGCTTAGTTCATCCCCTACCACAACTTTCAAACTTTTGTATTCCTAGGCAGGAAAATATTAAAATTCATATTAACTAAATTTCAAACAGGCTTTTATTAGGTTCCACCTGTAAATCCTTTTGGATTACTTATTTCTAGATATATCCCAGTCTTCAGGGGTTTATTAAAGAAGGATTTACATGTGATAGCAAGCAATGAGTTGGAGAATCAGAATTTAGAATGCTAGTCACATGTTTGCAGGGTTATGGAGTCTCTTATCTAGAAATTATATGATTGCACTTAGCACAAAATGCTTAGCAAACTATTATGGCATTTCCATTAATTTCAGTAGGATTCAAATATTTTTTAAAGTTGTATGCTCAACAAATACCTCAAATGACATGAAAATATAATTGTAGTAATTCTAACCTTAAGAATCTACTGAATTTCCCTCTTAAGAATACTAAAATATTCAAAACAAAGCACTTGAAGATTTAACATTGATTTTGTCATATTCCTTTTTCAGCATACAATTAGCCTAAGGTTAAAACTAAATATTAAAACATTTTTTTCTTTCAAAAAGAAAATGGAGAAGCTTAGAATTCCAGTAACAACTTCAGCACTTGTCTCATAACACGTCTATATAATTCTCAAATTTAAAGAATATTTTAACTTCAGTTAACATTTAAAATAAAAATGCCTTTATTTTCATTATTGCAAATAATATTTCATACTGAATATGGTAATTTTTTTAAGGTTTTTAACTCTTCCGGACTTTTACATGTTCTCACAGTTACAATACCTGTACAATAGGGTGGTTCTTTTGTACTCTTTTTTAAATTGTGTTAATAAAATAGGGTTTTTTTTTTTTTTTGGTACTGGGGATTGAACTTGGGTCCTTGCGCTTGCAAGGCAGGCCACCAAACCACTGAGCTAAATCCCCAGCCCAAAATAGGCATTATTAAGTGAAGCTTTATAATAGCAAATCAGTAAACTAAGTCACCTGTGGATATGTCCACTCTCCCTAAAGGTAAAGAAAATATTTAGCTAGATGACTAAGATGTTTATACCTTTAAACAGGAGATACAGTGGCACTTAAATTCTGATTAGAAAATGTGTTTGGTTTTTCCTTTTTTTTTTTTAAATCTAGTATCTGGGATCAAACTTAGGACCTTATGCTTGCAAAGCAGAAGCAGCACGACTGAGCAACATCCCTGGCCCTGAAAATGTGGGTTTTAATTTTAATATTTTCCCACACTATATTCTAGAGACTGTTTTTCACCAATATATTCCAGAATGTCAAAAGTCAATCTCAGAGAATTCTTGTGAGGTTTAATGAAATAACTACAAATAAAGTACTTCAATTCAGTTCCTGGTACACCGTGGCCCATGTAGTAGCCATTATCTTTTTCATTCAATATTCTAATCAACATAGTTACATCCAATATAAAAGTTACATGGTTAGTTTGGTAACTCTAGAACCCCCAAAATAAAAGGAGCAATTGAGAAAATACCTTAGTCTTTAATGTCCAAATGAGTTTAGCAAAATATTCTAGATATGACAATTATATTTTTTCAAGCCAATAATAAGTACACGTGATCTGATTTCAAATCAAGAAAATTCAGATTCACTCTCCCAGTGATCACAGACAATCTTCTGATCAAGGAACCTCTAATGGCCCTGGAGGAAGCCATGTGCTGCTCTTTTTCCCACTTGGTTTCCTTTGTCTGTGCAGCGACCAGAGAGAGATCAGATAATGGCTTTAGGGTCCAAATCAGCTTCAGCCATTGAGGCCAAGGAAACAATGTCAGGCCAATCCTTGGCAATACTATGAATAGTCCTGCAGCTAGATCAACTTTCTCTCTTTCCTACAGGAGCTCTCACTTTGCCTTCCATTTGTACAACCCATTTCTTGCTCAAGTCTTTGCAAGGCTGCCATGCATGGAGAACCCCATTCCGAGAGAAGGGGAGTGTGCCCGTGTTCCCTGCACCCCTCGCACTGTGCATTTCAGCTGGCTGAGAAACCTGCCAGCACGTGATAGACAGACCCCCATGACCTCAGCCGACATTCCTTTCAGCTCCTGGTGAAATAATTTATAATAACTTCTATGCTTCCCTTAATAAGTGGAATTCTGAAAACCTGTGGGAAAAGAGTATCAGAACCCAAACCAAACCATATGTTCATGTCCTTGTGAAACGAATTCTCTCTCCAAAGCAAAGCTATGCCTTTGTTTACCCAGAAACACCTCAGATAGGAAATCAAAAAAATTGATTATCAGTCCACACGATCCTCCTAAAGTGTCTGATAAGAAGTCTAAGTAGGATACCGTGCATACTTGCCATATCTTCCCTTTTCTCCAAACTCTGCTCTAGTCTCAGGTTTACAACACAAACATGTGCATAAATCAAAGACCCATGATGAGGAAAATAGCCCCATCCGATCTGAAAGATCGACAGTTGAAGCTTTTATGGGAGAAGTAAATGGAAACTAAAAGCCCTCTTTCTTTCCTCTTTTTCCAAAGTGTTGTTATTTGTAAACTGTATTGTGACAAAGTTTTGAGGTTTTGTTCCTTGGCAGAACTAACTGGATTCCAGGATGAAAAGACAGAACAGTAAATGAGAACTGTGTGTGTGTGCGTGTGTGTGTGTGTGTGTGTGTGTGTGTTCAGCCCCAATACGTTAGTGTTTAAAGACAGAAAGACATAAGGGGGTGTATGAAGACTGAATTTCTTTGTTGCTCTCCTCCTTGAAGAAGGCAAGGTTTGGGAACAAAGAATTCTAATGATACATAATGACAAATATCTGGCCAGCATACCCCCTTGTATTTTCTGGTACAAAGGCTCTTTCTAAATTCCACTCAGGACAAGACCACTCAGAATGAACAATAGCACAGGGCCTGGCATGTGGTAGGCATTTAATATGTATGTGTCGGTGCTAGGATACACCCGGAATATAGTTGTCTTCTCAATTCAATTATAAAATGAATGGTTCCCCCCTGCCAGGGAAAGTGATTACTATTGTCTTGCCAAGCCCAATGTGTGCACTAATGGATTTTATGATAATCCAGATGTATATGGTTCCTGTATGTGGAATCCACAGGTGATGAAAAGTTTCTACTATAAAGATATTTTGTACTCTAGAACAATTGTCTTATCGCATTCCCCAAATAAGAGAAAGAGAATTATCTCCAAAGATATTTACTTTTGCCTTTTCATAGTTATTATTAATTCTTAGTTTCTGTGTCTTGCTAACTATAATCTCATTTCTCTTTGAACCCCTCATTGCTCCAAGCATAGATATTTGCACACTCTATGCCTTCAGTAAAAATTGAATTAATATTCTTGTTAGAGATGTACAAAGGAATTTTTCCTAATTCAAATATATGCAAATAGAACTGTTTGCCAAATTTTAATTGGTAAATAATGCAAACACTGCATGTATTTGCTTTGCTTTCTTTGAATACTGCCTATATTTTTCAAACCTCTTGACACATTATAAAACAAAGCTTTAGTAAAAAGCAAATCAATTTCTTTTAGCAGATTTTTTATGAATGCCTTTTGGTGACACGAATGAATGATATAAAAGGGCATCTGCTCCCCATTATTACCAGATCATGGAAATATTATTCATTTCCAATTCTATGCTTCCTGCATAACCACGCAAAACAAAAGAGCAGTCTGACTTTGCATTCTCATTTCAAATGGCTTATAGTCTATGGGAGGATAGGAGATGTGGTTGAATTAGGTCAACTCAAACGTTATTTCTTTTAGCAAACGTTGTACCAAATCTGTACAGCTAAGAGCAAGGATTAGAAGTGATCTGGTTTTCTACCATGGCTGAACAGAGAGTTTATTCAGACAAGAGGATGATAAAATAATTGGTTATCCAAATGATAGACGTAGGTAGGTGACTCACCATTACTGTAGCTAACATGATCCAATTTTGAATACCCAAATTAAATCAGAGCAGCATTACTTTAGAGAGCTACGTCTAGTATCAGATACAGTGTAGGCATTCTTCGGAAGTTCCCTAACCCTAATACTGCTGACACTTAGCTGGCCTTAAGTAGCTAGCATTTATAAATCTGACAGCCAATCCATATGTCACCTTCAAAGGTGTATCATTATTGCAAGATAATGGCATTAGGGGGAGAAAGGGGAATGATAATTTACTAACCATGGGGGGTCCAAAAAGTGAGTGCAATGCCTAGAATCGTGATTCAATCACAAAAGGCTCAAAGGACATCAACAGCTGACCTAAAAGGACGTAATGCACATGTTTCTTTTTCTGTTTGTGGCAAGACTTTAGTATCTGTGTAGCGAGGAATAATGTGTGTGTCTAAGCTTAGTAATATAAGCAGGCAGTAATTAGGAACTACTACTTTTGTTTAGATCATTTGTTAAATTTCTCCCTCCATTCTTCTGTCTGACTGCATCATTACTCTATTTTTTTATTGTAATCTTTAGTACTATGTATTATGTGTACCTCATATCGATGTATGAAAAAACATCACAAAGTTTGTAGTTTCTTAATAGTTTTTTGCTAAAAGAAAAAAATATCATCCCTTGTTGTCTGTAAGGTTTCTCCACCACATAATGGCAAGTAAATCCCTTCAGATGAACATGTAATGAAAGAGTTAAATGAGAAAAGTATTTATTAAACTAGACATGTATTGTCATTCTGGAGGAGAGGAACTATTCATCCCAGTGGGACCTGCCCACTGCCTACTCTGGCACGTATCTTTCCACCCCCATCTCTTAGGTCCCTTATCTGTATCACTATGTCTTGGGCACCATGGAATTCTCTTTCTTTCTAATCATGATCATCAAAATCAAATCTATTTTAAGGAGTTTCTGTTGTCTCATCCTGAAATATTCTCCACTGAGATCATTATCTGGTAAATTCCCCATTCACACTTACATCTGAACTCAAATACCGCTTCGATAAAATTCACATTGGTTATATCTGCCATTCCCATCCTAATACATTAGCATCCGTTTTCATCTGTCATATCCTCTTACTTGAAAATCTTTCATATCATTCATTACTATCTGAACTCATCTAATTTATTTTCGTATTTATTCCTTATATATTTCTCTCTCCCCCATGTAGAGCAGATGGGGGGGTCAAAGTTCTTGACTACATGGTTCCCTTTTGTATCTCTAACATCTGGAAGTAGTCTTGGCACACAAAAAGGTATATAGCAAGCATTTATGGAATAAATCAATATGCCCTGCAAAGAGTATTGTAGGCTAGATGAATAGATACAATAGATAAAAAGACCCACTGCGTCTTTTCCATGATGACTAGATTGTCTAAGTCTTAAATGTCACAGAGTTTAGGAGCTGGAAAAGACTTGAATTCCAAAGAAAATAAGATCTACTATCGCTCTGTTAATAATCAAGAGAGACAGATACAGTCTTTCTACTGCTTTGCTTCTCCCTTCCAATCCTCACCTTCAGATTCTCAACTGTACTATCTTTATTAAAATAATGGAACTTTGTTTTATGTTGGTTTTTGTTTTGCTTTACTGAGGATTAATCCCAGTCCATCACATAAGCTACATCCCCACCCCTTTTAATTTGTAGTTTTGTTTGGGTGTTGTTGTTGTTGTTGCTGCTGTTGTTGTTGTGTTGGGGTGATTTTTGTACCGAGGATCAAACTTCAGCCCTTGCACTTATGAGGCAGGTGGCAGAACCACTGAACCAAATCCCTCGATTAATTTGTAGTTTGGGGTCAGGCAATCATTAAATTGTCCAGGTTGGATTTGACCTTGCAATTGTCATGCCTTAGCCTTCCAAGTGTCAGGATTACAGGCATGTACCACCACCCCTGGCTACAAATGTCATTTTTTAAATACAGAGAAATGTATAAATTTTCTGTATATAGCCTAACAAGTCACTACAAATGCAGGATATTAAAACAACTGAAGTTATATTCTTAAAATTATGCGTCAGTTTGGCACAGGACTCACTGGGGTAAATTCAGACGTCAGAAGTATTGTGTTTCCTCATGGATTCTCTAGAGGAGAATTCATTTTCTTTCATTCCGCATCTTCTAAAAATCACCAATATCCTTGGCTTATGTCTTCTTCCTGTATCTTCAAAGGCACCCATTCTTAGGTCCTTCTTACAAATACCACTCTGACCTTTTCTGTTTTCTTCTCTGACAATTAAGAACCCTTGTGATTACATTGGATCTGCTTGGATAATCCAGGAATGTGCCCTTATTTGAAAGTCAGCTAAATCAGAATTCTATCTGCAATGTTAATTCCTCTTTAACACATAAAGTAGCATATTCTCAGATTCTAGGAATAAGGACATGGACATCATTAGTGGCATTTATTTTACTTAACACAGGAAGCAATATGAAAAAAATATGTATAGAAATCTCCCTCTTCCAAAATAGCTATGGAGTACACATTGGAGGATGGCACCATTAGAGCTATGGGCAACTTTCAGTATTAACAAATTCTGTGGAAACAGTTGCTCATATCCATAGTCAATTTTTTAAAAGATGATTTTTCGGAAACTTAAAATTAGAGCTATCACAGAAATTTAAAATATATTCACGTCAAAAAAGTTTTAACTATATTCACGTCAAAAATTTTATTCATATTATTAATCAATAAAGGAATCATAATTCTAAAACTAGTTCAAAGGACTGTATGAAGAATATGCATTTTGAATTGATCAATAAAGAAATGCTGGTACAATTTTTCTAATATTGTGATGCAAAACTTGAATACCCTACATGTACATAAGAGTCTAAACTTTGGGGTTACTCTTTTCTATGAAAGAGAAATCTGCTGGTTACAATGTAACTTCACTGTCTGCACTGTGCATTCTCTTAGATACATTTTTTGAGTGCTGGACATCAAGCCCTGGCCCATTCACATGCTAGGCAAGCAGTCTACTACTGAGCTACACCTTAACACCTCTTGGGCATTTTTTTAATCTATGGAAAATCTTTTAAAATAATTACATTTAGAAGAACTACATTTTTTCCTGTGCTTTGAATAAATTTTTCTAACATTTCAAATAAACACTAATAGCTATAGGATTAAAGTTATACATGATTTTAAGATTGCAATTTATTTTTTAAAATGAACATTCACTGGTAATGGCTAATTGAGTTTAAGATTGAAAATGAAGCAGCCGGGCATGGTGGCTCACGCCTGTAATCCCAGCACTCAGGAGGCTGAGGCAGGAGGATTGCTGTGAGTTTGAGACCAGCCTGGATTACATAGAGAGTTCCAGGTCAGTCTCAACTACATAGTGAGACCCTGTCTCAAACCCCCTCCCCAAAATGATTAGAAATGTTATTGAAAATTTCAATTTATTCTAAGGATTTTATGTTTTTCTACTTTTAGCTATAATTTTATAAACTTTAGAAAGTGTTCTGTTTTGGTACTGAAGATCAAACTTGGGACTTTGCACTTGTGAAGCCGGTGGTGGGACCACTGAGCTAAATCCCGAGCCCTAAAAAGTTTTCAAAGTAACGTTAGCAACATAATCACAATCTCATATCAGATATTAAGTTAAACTGTTATATTTTTGAAATTTAAACAGCTCTACTATTTCCATTCTCTTCAGAATCATAATTTGCCATGTATCATTTCTAAAGTATACAGTAATTTACCTGACTTTGCACCAGCTTTTCTGAAATGTTTAGTAAATTGCTAAGGGAATAATTTATAAGAACAATTATTGGTGATTGTTTAGCCTTCTTCGCCTGTGTAATAACAGCGATCCCTACTGAAAGTGTTAATAAGTACTTTCCACATTGATGAGAACACATTTTCATGTTACTTTCTGAAATCACGGCCGCACCTTTAAGAATAGACAAGTCCCCTCGCTGCTTCTTTTAACAGTCTAAGAAGGCAAACACAAAACCTTCTATTATTTAGACTTTGGAAAGCTTTCTGAGTTTTTGTTTGTGTTTGTTGTGCTTGTTTTACAAAGAGTAACAATAACGGCTACAAGGTATGATGGAATACTGCTGGGCATATTTAAATTTTTTTAAATCACAGTAAATAACTCATTGACATTCATTGTCCTCCAAATCTTCACCTTCACTCTGAGCACACATATTCTTGTCAGTGTCTGACGCAGTTCCAGAAGCCCTTTTTCCTGTCTTCAATTTTGCTGTCATGGCTGCCTCAAGGCCACGCATCTGTCCAAAAGCATCACTTTTCGTGTTCATTTTGAATATAGAGAAGAGCTCGGGGTGGCGAGGTGTCAGATCGCGTGAGGAAGGCCAACGAGGGAGGACACACTGTAATGTTTTTACTAGCCTGTCTCTCCATTTGGCGTGTCACTTGGCGGCAGCATTCGTCATATGTTTGATCCTTGCTATCAAGACATTCATGAAAGAGGACTCCAAAAGTGCTTCAGAAAGTGGCACTACCTTCAGGATAAGTGGATCAAACTATGGGGATAGGACGTGTTATGAGAGGGATGTGTGCAATATCTCTTTGACTGTAATAATCATTTTAATTTAAACCTTCACTGTAGTTTTTGATCACACATTGTACAGTTATAATTAACATTTGCTACGTGTTACAGAGAACTCAAAATAAAGTGGCTCTTTCAGCATGTGTCTGTAATTTCTTAAGTAAAACAAATTCATGGTCAGTGAATATATGTCCCCAGGGACCCCAGCATTCTGTAATCCTAGCCTGAATTCTTCTTCAGAGCCATCTAATTGTCCAAGATGTCCATTTTCTTGGAAATTTGACCAATGATATACACATATTTTATCTAAAACTTACATACAAAATACAATTTTTTTGTTTTGTGTGCATTTTTGCTACCCAGAATAAAATTCAGGGGAAAAAAAAGAAAAATGAATCATTATTGATAATTAATGGTTTCAGCCACACTCATTTAATTATTTGAACAATTAGACTTCTTATAGAACTGACAGAGAGCTTTAACCAAAGTCATGACTGCTTTCAGTTCCATATGCTATTAACTAGCAATTTTCCTTAATTGAGTTATGTAAACTTTGAACCTCATATTATAACTTATGGTTTAATACTAAATATCTCTTTACTTACTTCCAGTTCAAAAATTTGATGATTTTATGATATATTGTGATTTATATTTCCTTTACTTCTTAACCTAAGACACAAATGATATTCAGACTTAAAGTCTCTATTATGTTCAAGACATGAATGGAAAGTTTTTTGGAGAAATAACTTTAGCAAAATGCTACATTCTGTCTTCAAACAAAAAAACAGGACATGTGCATAATAAGCCTTTGGAGAAGATTCAAGATAGGAGCATCAGTTAAAATTATATCTCCTGCCTATCATTGAGCAGATACACTGAGTGTTTCCCTTCATTTGGACCTTTGGGGACTCTTTGCATATTAGGAGTATAAATCTTAGCTAATCCAGTCAGGAAAATTATTTATTTTGTACAGAGAAAATTTTGTTTAAGGCAGACTGAAGATATTTGCATGGTGATTGCCATCTTTTATATGCCCCATAACTGTGATAGATGGTCTTCAGCTTCAGTGATTCATAATGACATTTGGACACATGCAAAAATAGGCACCTAATTCAAGTGAAGGAATCAGTAAAACATAACAGCAAATGTAGGTCGCAGAAAAGCATACAAATATAACAGTGTATTGCCAGTGAAAATACCGGGGGACAATCGAGGAAATTTTCGGTATACTCATCACCAGTTCTGAATAAAACAGTGTCTTTATCTTTTTTTTTACTAAAGCTTCCCAGTGTGACAATCTTCCTGCTCCTTTTTTTTTCCTGCCCTTTTAAACCTCTTCACCTCACAGAGCCAAACGGCTTTACGCTTGCTCCGTCTTAAATAGTTAAATCTCCTTAATATTCAAAGGAGGAAAATGCGACCCAGTGGAGATTGTGACAGCACCAATTGAGAGTTTTGGGCAGTAGAGAGATTAGAAATCCAATTTTACTGGCTTTCCAATCTACTTTCAATTGGATTACTGTGTTCTTTAATAATTCCTGTTAAATTGTGCCCTTTCCAGATGTGGGTATCTGATTGTTTTGCTGAACTGAGGCCAGAATCTGTGCTCCTCCCATTGACTCCTTAGCACCACTTTCTAAACACCCAGTCGTCAGAAAAAGATTTTCATCTACAATAAAAGAAGTCTTCACAGACTCACTGAGAGAAATAAGTAGAAGACATAGGGCTCACACAGCACAGCACCGAGGAAATCAGGATTAGGTGATGCCAGGTCAGGAGGATAAATCTGCTCAGAGCTTGTAGACCAATCATTATTTCATTCATTCCTTCAAATAGCTTTTGTACACATGCTATGTACCAAAAAGTATGTAATGTCTGGAAGATTAAAGAAGGAAAAATGTTCTTTCATCTTGCTTTTATTTTGGCCTGGAGAAGTACCTCTTTTTGGAATAGAAAGACTGTATTAGGAGCAAAATTATGGGAAAAAAGCAAAATATCTGCCTGAGTGACTGAGACTGTAAGCATTCAACCAAAAACTACTTTCTTTGCCACGCCTCTGTTGTATCTGCATTATTTAGGAATTGAAGTTTTAAACAAGAGAGTTTAGATTTCAGGTTGTAGTAATGGGACGACTCAGAGAACCCTGAAATCACAATCTGCCATGTGTATTTTATGAATGTCACATATCATTTTCCATCTCAAAATACCTTTCCCATCGACATCATTAGTCACATCATTAGTGGCATTGTTTCTGTTGTCTTTGTCTACAGAAAGCCTTATTGTTAATGGATATACGCAAGCTATTCAGAAATAATATTTTGAAAAGTTAGTCTCTGTGTTAGTTTCCTAGGGCTGCCATAACAAAAATGCCTTATACTTGGTTGGTTAAAATTATGAAACATTTTTCTTTCATCGTTGTGGAGTTTAGAAGTCTAAAATTAAGTTACTGTGGGGCTATATTTCTCATATAGCTTCTAGATAATAATCTTCTCTAGTTTCTTCCAAGTTCTGGTAGCCTTAGGTCTTCCTCAGCTTGTGGTCATATAACTCCAGTCTCCTCTTCTTTATATCTGTCTCTCTTTTTTTCTATCTTTACAAAACCATAGTCAAGTTTACCTTAGGATCCAGCATAGTCCAGTCTCCTCTCATGATAATGAATTATATCTGCAATGATCCTATTTCCAAATAAAAATATATTCTAAAACAATGACTTATCTTAATCCATTCTTCCCTGACATCTCACAGTAGCTCATAAACAACAGAAATCTGTTTCTCATAGTTCTGGAGGCTGGAAGTCCAAGATCATGTTCAGTATCATCAGATTCCGATGACAGTCACTTTTTAGGTTGTACATTACTGACTTCACATTATACTTTTTTGGGGGGAGTAGGAAGAGTTTATGAAGAGGGGGATAGCTTCTGTCTAAGAGAGTCAGAAGGGAGCCCCGATAGTGGATTGTCCCACATTGTATCTTCACATGGAAGAAAGAAAGGAAAAACTTCTCTTTATAATGTCTCTAATCCCGTTCAGGATCTCTGCATTTGTGATGTCTCTATATTTAAAACTAGATAATTTCCAAAGCGTCACCTCTTACTACCATCACATCGAGGGGTTAGTATTTCAACAGAGGAAATTTGGAATGACATAAACATTTAGCCCATAACACAGAGGTTAGGACTTCAACATACTTTTGCGGGGGACATATTCAAACTAAAATAGCACCCATGGCCATGTGAAGCATTTATTAGATTAACTAGATTTTACCTATGTAGGAAAGAAACCTTGAAAGAACAATAAAAAACATAACAAAAATTTTATGATGCAAAGGAACAGAGTGAAAGAGCAAAAAAGAACAACCAAGGAGAACAGGTATGCTCAAGTCAGACATAAGGACAGGTAATCCTTGACAACCAGAAGACTGCTTTACTATATTGGGCATTGGATTAGATGGTGAGAACATACAAGGAATGTGCCAGAAAAGGCAATAAGGGGTGAAGGAATACAAACTGTACCTACTCTATAAGTTTGCCTGGACAAGAAAATAGATTAACTTTAGAGGGAGAGTCTTGCAATTTAAAGTAAATTAAGTCAGTGAACAATTTCCTCAGAAAATTGTCTTTGGCTCTCTCACAGCCCTTTTATGGTGTACAATAGCTTTTTCATGGGAAAAATTAATGCTTTAGACAAGTTGAATCTATACTACTTAAAGTCCTTTTAAATAATGCAGCTAGGTAAAAATGTGAGTATTCATGGTAGTAGAATATGGCACAAGAAATTGCAGCTTATTAAGAAAACTATGACTAATGTCACTTATTGACTACCCCTTACCTTTCCAGGAGTAATAAGGAAAAATTGTAATAGGTAAGATTTAAGGAAGAGAATAAAAATGCACTCAGTGCAATTTTTTTTGTAATATTGCTGTATCATCTTTCTTTGATGGAGATAAAGAAATAAATAGATCATTAAAATGGCTTAAGTACAATGCTGCCTTATTTTCTCAATTGGACATGTTTCCATATTTAACCAAAATATTTCCTACAACTACATTTTTGTTGTTTGCAAGCAAATAGGGAGCTTCTTTTTCAATAAAACTCAAGTCTTTGAGACACTTACCTTATGACACTATGATAGTTAAAGTCCATGTTTGTTAAAGAAAAGGGATCCTCATCTTTGGGAAAATCCTAGGTGAAGGTCAAAGTGACCTTTCAGACATGACATTCTGCAGAAAAGGACAGGATTGTTGATCTTTACATCAAATGAATTAACCTATGTTTCTCAAGCTTTTCCCTCCTCGTGAACTTCATTTTAATATTACTTTCTTGGTTCTTGGCATTTTTCAAGTTTACCACTCTCAGTAGCACATTTTTTGTTGTTGAAGAGCATTTCAAGAGTTCCCTGAAGTGGGAGGATTGCCTGCAGGCTGTCAATGCCATTTACTGAATATCATTGGGATGATATTCCAGTTCTGACAGAACGATCCTGGTTTATGTTCAGCTGGTGATTCATTCTGACCTAGATCATTCTGTACCATGCCTTTTAATTCTGTCTTCCTTCTTTAAAATAAGTACAAAACATCCAAATATATTTCAAGTACCTGTTCAAGATATCCAGAAAATGGCTCCTTATGGTCTAAAATGCTGGCGAACGCTGGCAAGGGTACCAGCTGGTGCAGTGTCAGAATAGATGGTCTGAAAGGCAACCAAAGAATGTGAACCCAGGACCCAGGGAAGACTCAGCTTCTCAGTAAAGAAGAGTAGAATTGAAATAAGCCACATAAACTGCTTTTGGTTCATGCCTCGCCTACTCTTCAGTTGGGAGAGTTGCATATCCTTTGAATCCTCACCATCTTTATCTGTAAATAGGGATTATTAAACTTATGCCACAGAGTTGCTCTTAAAGACTATTAATATCTCAAGACATGGCTCTTGGAATATATGCTACATAATCCCAGACATGTTTTGCTTGCTAAAGATTCAGTAAATCTGGAATGGGGCCCAGATGACATGTTAGTAACACTCCAGATGATTACCAAGCCTACACAGTCTAGTGAGCCACAGCTGTGAGAGTCAAGTGTAAACTGACTGATACATAGTAGGAGTATAACAAAACAGAGAATCTTTGTGTAGACCATCAGTTCCTTAAAATAGGGATGGTGCGGACTCATTCTTGTGTTGTCAGCACAAAATGGGTGATCAATAAAAGTATATTGATGTGGGTGGTTCGAAATCACCAGTCAGAGCCACAGCAGAGACGAACATAGTCAAAATGTTTGTTTCAAGTGAAACAGAGAAGAGAAGCAAGAAAACAACTAGGACTGCTGACTGAGATTCTGTATTTCTCAGTGTCCACATTGGCACAGAAGAACAGTCCCCAGGTGTGAGACAGAATCACGTAGAAGAAGAAAAACAGGAAGAAGTTAGAAAATATAAGGAAGGGAGCAGGCAATTGTGACTAAAAGGCCCCAAAAGTCTGAAAAGCAAGAGACCCGAGAACAGAGACCTCATCCCAAGAGTCTGAAGCAAAACATTACAGCATTTGGCTGAGTTGCAGATTGTACTGGTAGATTTTGACTGGAAAATCTATCTTCTGTAGTTTCAAGTGTGGTACTGGACTAACTCAAACTAAAAGCATAACAAAAGAAACCAGAACTTTCGTGACTTCCATACTGAAATCACACAAATTGAACAGAATGGTGGAATCAAAATTCTAGTCTTAAATCAGTGTGGAGAGCTCCTATATAACACACTTTCCTTGAAGTATGACATGCATGATTAGTGTTTCAAAAGTGAAGCTCACAGGGTTGTTATTGAAATCACAACCAAATAGTGATTAGATCCTTATTGCAGAATATCCTGACAAAAGTATTCTGATGTCAAATTTAGATAATGATAGTACTATTTTAATAATAGTGAATTGACCTTATGAAAATGGTTTTATAGATTTGAGAAGTGTGTAAGAAAGATAAATTTATAAAGCTTTATTTCTCCTTCATTTTACATTTGATAACCTCAGATATTATCCATAACTATGTATGGATTCATTTTCCTAGTCCTAACATGATATAATTTTCTTGGGCCACATTTTACACAAGACTGTGTTTTCCCAGTACTTGACTTATAGCCTTACATCTTATAATGCACATGAAATATTTAGACAGCAATTATCCCAGTGATTGAGTGTATTAATTGCTAGCCTCATAAAAAGTAACATGCCAGCAATCTCCAAAGAGAACCACAAAAAGAATTCTATGGCAATACAAGCACTTGCGTGTTTTATTTTTTATAGATAAGTCCATTACATAGAGTCATTCATGGAGAATAAATGGCAAGCAAAAATAGGATTTATCAGGATAGGGCCCCAAGGGTTGTAGAAAACACAGGGAAATCCAATTAGAACTGCAGGGAGTTGGTTCAATCTCTTAATCGGCACTGCAGCACAGCGGATTAATATTATTACCTACTATTTAAACTTTATTACTCCATTTTTCTGTCTGTGTTCCTCTGCTTTGCCAGCCCACCTTGAAAAGATGGCAGGCAGAACCATATAATACTTTTTATGGCCTTGGCACCAGCACTGTTTTGTGGCTTGAAAGATAAGTACCATTCTAGAAATGATGAGGCGAGGAAGCAGGCGACACTTTAGCTTGTTTTATAAGTCAGAGTGCAGAGCTATTTGCTCTGCATTCTAATCAAGAAAGCCATCAGTGCCAGCACTTTACCAGCTCCTCCTGACTGATAGCACAATTTACAGGAGTCATTTTTCTATAAAATTATCCTCGTAAAGTAAGAAGAGGCGGGAGACAGTGACCACAGACTTTAAATAGGTGTTGGTCTTGAGTTCCAAATACAGCAAAAACAAACTGACCAAATGACCTTGGGATGCTCAATTTCTTGGTGTCCTGACCTTAAAGCTTATTGAAAGCCAAATTCCTGGGGCCTGGGATTTAGCTCAAATTCTGGACAACCAATACACATATACATATGCCTTTTCTTTTCTTAGAAAGGTAAGTATATTTGTTCCCTAGAGCTGCTATAACACATTGACATAAACTTTGTGATTAAAAGAAAAGAAATGTACTATTTCAAAGTTCTAGAACAATAAAGTCCAGAATCAAGTTGTCAGTAGAGTCATGCTCCCTTCCTTGTAAGTTTCTAGAGGAGAACCTTTTCTTGACTCTTTTTATCTTTTGGTGGCTTCCAATAATCCTTGCTGTTCTTTGACTCATAAATGTATCTTTCCCATCTGGTCCTCCACTCTCACCTGAAGTTATTCCTTCTCTGTCTGAATTTTGCTGATTTTAATAAACCATCATGACCTTATCCTGTTTTACCTAATTATATGTAAAAAGGCCCTATTTCCAAGCAAGTTTCCTTCTGAGATTCATTGTGAAGAAGAATTTTGGGAGAGCAATATTCAACTCACTTCAGCAGGAAAATTAAATAATATATACTAACTATTTGAATATATGGAGATAATCAGATATTAATACTCAAATGATTTAATCGTGAGCCTTTCCATTAGTGGGTGATTGTCCACACATCTCATGTAGATAGCGTCTGCTTAATTTTACGTTATGCTGTCTTATAAAGCAAGCATTTAATTTACTTTAAACTGCATACACAGTTATAATAGATGTAGCATGTATAATTATTTTATGCTGTATTTTGCAAAAATAATTCAGCTAACAAAAGATTTCTGGTCAAGAGTGCTTTCGTTTAACTCTATATAGAGACCTGTTAGACAAAAAGTAATTCAAAGTTAAGGAAACAAACTTTCATCCCTCCCCAAATTGAATGAACATATTCTTTTACATGGTAAACATATGTTGCATATCATTTAAAAATTGAATAATTTATTAATTCACAATCAATGTAGTTCTCTCTAACTTCACTCTTTTTTTTTAAAGATTCTCACTTAGGTTTGGGGTCTATTTTGAATTGTCGTGAGAACTCACTAGGTTGAGATCAGTTGATATTTCTGGTTAAATAAGATTCTTGTTTAAGTATGCAAAGTTTTCCTTTCTCTGAGTTTGAAGTTCTCTTCCAGCTTTCAGGCTCATAAGTCACATGTAAATGCAATCTGCCTTCTGCACACCACTGTCATTTCTTTCCTCCATTTCTTCCCAGGCATTGATTAGACCTTTCCAGTTACTATTCATATCATTATTTTATAATGTCGAGTCACTGAATTGACCCAAAAAGAAGAGCTTATACAGAAGTAAGATTTCTCTTTATATTTTTTTCTACTCTGAGTTCTACTTTGCTACTTTAATGTGTGTTATTGATAACTTTTCACATTTTCAAAAACAATTCTCACACTCTCTCTCTAGATGTTTATGTTTTATGCCACCAGAGGAGAGTACTGAATGAGTCAGTGCTTACTGGAAAAACAGATAAACTCTTGATTTAATGCAGGATGCACAAATATGCAAGAATTTATAAGATTGGCTTACAATGGCCACCCACAGAGTGAGGTGTGGAAAAGTGCAAAAGGTCTATCGCTGCACGGAAGATTGAAGGATCCAGTGGAAGGCCTGGACCTCACTGTAGTGGCCTGTGCCAGTCCATATCAGGAGGTCAAAGGATTGCAATGGAAGGCTGGAGGGTCTGTCCTGGAAGCCAGGAGACAACATCCAAGGTGAAGTCAAAGACTGGAGTTCCTCTGAAGAAAGAGAACCAAGCTGTCTTTCTTCGTTTCCTCTTTACAACATATTCAGTACACAAGCTGCCCTAGGGTGGGTCTTCTGTTTTTAGTGAATCCCCTCAGTCGCAATCAGGACTATGCTGATCCAATTCATTTGGGTGGTTTTTTTTGTTTGTTTGTTTTGTTTTGTTTTTTACTGAAGTTGGTACAGTTCGTTAACTAACACAGGTACTGATCTCAACTCTGTCAAACATACAACATCTATAGTCACTGAGAATATTTTACTTTCTGCTAACAGCGTTCTCGCAATGTCACAGAGGAGCTGACAACTTTACATAATTCTTATCCCTTTGCAGCACCTCCTACATCTCATTTCCATTTCTTACCTCAATGTGTGCTTTAATTATATTAGACTCCCTTTCTTCCAAATTAGTGTGTCAATCTGCTTTGTTGTTGTTTTTGTTGTTGTTTGTTAATCTAGTCAATGTCCTTTTGGCCTTCAATGATAAGTTCCTTCAGGGAAAGTTCAAGTTTGTGTAATTTTCTCAGAACAAAAATCAAGCACATACATCACATACATTTAAGTTGCTAATGAACTTTCTCAGCTTTCAGCAGCTTTTCAGTCTGTTTTTCTGTCTTCTCCTGTTGGCCTCCTAATATAGGTGTTCTCTAGGGTTTATTTCATCCTTACGTTTTTGTTTAAGTAATCTCCTTCACCTACCTGCTCTCAGCTAACACCTGCCCACCGGCTATGTTCAAATCAGTGAATACAGTCAGATGTCTTTTTCTAGGTTTCTAAATGTGCAAGCACTTTGTTGACAAATGCAATTGAATATCTTATGTGAACTTCTTTGAGAAATGTTTTTCAAACTTTTTTGACTGCTGCCCACAGAAATACATGTACTTTTGCATCTCAAATATCTGGAGGCAGAAACAAGCCACATGACTCCGCAAAATAGCATGAACAGCATTGAACAAATTACTACTCACCAAATGCTATGCTATTCCTTTTCATTCCCTCTCCCCCACCCTCTCTCTCTCAGATAATGAGACTCCAATAAAAAAAAACATCCAAAAGTTTCTTTGGTCCCTGAACACTCACATTTCTCACCAAGATGGCCACAAAGTCCTAAGCATTCTATTTCACAAATAGCTTCAGAAGTTTCACTCTCAGTCTGACTGCCTGGCTATTCATGCACAGTAGTCTTGATAATTCTGTTTGCTTCTTACCTAATTCATGAACTTTAACCCCACTTAGATATGCCACATCTCTTGTTTCCCATGGCCTCTCTAACTTCATCTCTCTTGATACACTTAGGAATTACTTTCTAGGTTTAGACATGCCCCCTCTTAAATAATAATTTTCTTAAGTTAACTACAATGTGATACAGCAAGTAGGACTATAAACTAATATAACCACATGATATAGAAAATGTTTTCAGGAAGGTTTGAGAAATTTTTTTAAATACCAAAAAATAAATGACTTGGAAATGCAGATAAACCACCTAACAGAACTTACAGTTCACTTGATAAAATAAATCTTTACACTTAGCTACTATATACAATCTCTACCTAACCTTTTAGGAGGTACATGAAGTTAACTAAGCTTTTCTGTACCCATGCATCATGGTCAAATTTCAGGATCTCAAGGAAGCAATGCTGATGTAATCCAACATAACCAGTTAAGAAATGAGGAATCTAAGCCGAGTTGTTTAAGGTATCTCCATATGATTTCCACAGTGGTTTCACCAGTCTGCACTCCCACCAAAAATGGAGAAGGGTTCCTTTCTCCCCACAACCCCACCAACATTTGTTATTGGTTGATTTCTTGATAACAGCCATTCTTTGGGGGGTGAGGTGGAATCTCAGTGCTGTAATCACCAGTCTACTCCCACCAAAAATGGAGAAGGGTTCCTTTCTCCCCACAACCCCACCAACATTTGTTATTGGTTGATTTCTTGATAACAGCCATTCTTTGGGGGGTGAGGTGGAATCTCAGTGCTGTATTAATCTGCATCTCTCGAATGACCAGTGATGCTGAACTTTTTAGGAGGAATCAGTTGATAGGTCAAACTTCAGAGCCTTAAGTAAAAAAGAAAATGGAACACTTCTGGTAATAGCTCATGCTTTTATCTTAGATTTGATGTGGTTTCTTTGCATAAACCTCCTACTTGTCTCTTGTAGAAGAAAAAGAGAATTCTTTTAAGTATATCAGTATTATAATTACATACTTATGTTGGAAAGACTGAGATGTGAAGCCTAAGAAATTGGTTATAGCATAATATTTTCAAAAAATCCCAAGATAGGAGTTTTCAATCTTGTCTGAAATTTTAATAAAAACCATGGACACTTTCTGCAGACAAAAACATGGCTGAAATCTTAAAGGTTTTCAGATGTCCCTAAACTCCTCTAGGGATCCCTTATAAGGAATCCCTGTCTGAAAGAATTTGCTTTATATGGTAGATAAGGAAAGGAGAAAATTCAATAGCTAACCTCTGGTCCAGCCAACGTGAAGTATGAATAGCCACAATGATATAATATACCTTGTACTATTGGCTTATTTCTATACTCTTGAATTGTTCTTATAAGACACAAATGTCAAGGTGGAGAAAAACAAGGTTTATATTAATACCCTGAAGCATTTTTACTTGTCTGAGTATTTTGGTGCTTTATTTTCTTCCTCTTTGCCTCAGAATAATTAAACTCTAGAGTAGCAAGGTTTGTTAAACAAGCCAAGGAAAGGATTTCTAGAACAGAAATTTCAATATAAGATATAGTAAAAGAGCAGAAGGATCTTATTTTATTAGAGGTTAAACATACATAATCTCAGATTACCATAGTTTTCTCTTGTACTGAATGTGATATTTCTCATATGAACCAAAATTGAAACTCGCTAATGGCCACTAAGTGTCAGTGATACTTTGGATCATCAAAAATCTATTCAAAGAGATGATTAAGAAACAAATAGCTGGAATTGCCTAATTTATGAAGGAAGCATGGAAGTTATTCATGAGCACAGCTAGAAAACAATTCAGGACTCCAAGAAATCACACAATTTCTAATCAGAATCACATATTAAGCTTTAGGAAGACTAGCTGAACTCCTTGGTTACTAAGTTGGCCTGTGACCTATCACTCAGACATTGCAAAAGCCTGGTCTACCTTAGTAGGAGGAGCTCTCATCATTTGTGAGAAATCTCCAAGGTAGTCTCAGTTTTTGAGTTTTGTTTTTTTTCATTTTTTGTATGTATATTCTGGTTTAATTAACACGACAAAAGTGTTGGTTTTAACTTCTAGTCCATACATGAATTTATTGTTATATCATTGGGGTGCTATTAGGACAATATATAAGATTCTTTTAGGATAGTTTTTGTTGAGCTCAGCTTTTACAAGGCTCATGATTCATTGAATTTTATTGTTACTTCCTCTATTTTTAAGTATCTTACAACATAAGAAGCAGATGTTATATGTCTTCTAATTTTAAAGGGTTATATACCATCCTCTAAAATGTAAAACAACACTAAAAGAAAAATATGACCTGCAAAAATGTTCCTTTGTGAATATTTTCTCCATGTATTGGTCTGCCCAATTAAAGCTGTTCAATCTAAATTGGCAGTCCAGAGAATTCTTCAGTTCTACAGGTAATGCTTTTCCATTTGCCTCAGCTACAAAGGAATATATTTATTTTAGTGAAGTTGTATTTAAAGACTTGGCTACTTTTTTTCCTCGTTGAGTTTATTGGTACATTTTAGGTATACAGTACCGTTACATTCATATTGGGATTTTGTGCCTTTATGTGACAGGTCCTGGTTCTCATTTTTACCTCTTGTCCTTGCTCTCCCTTCACCCACCCCTTTACAAACATTTCATTTCCATTTTTTCATTTTCTCATATTTTTTTCATTTTCCTTATTAGCTTTCCCGTACCCTTCCCTAAACTTGTATCCCCTTTCTTCCTATTTCACATGTCAATTATACCATTAGGATTTTATGTACTATTATAATTTATTCACACCAGAGAAACTATTCAGTATTTACACATGTGTGACTTATATATTTCACTTAGGAGTATATCCTCAATATATATCCATTTTCCTATGAATGAATCTAACTTCTCATTCTTTAAGGCTGAGTACTATTCCATTTTATAGAAAACCACATCTTCTTTATCCAGTTTCCAACTGATGGGCACAGGGGCTCTTTCCAAGTTTTAGCTATTACAAACTGTGCCACTATAAACATAGGTGTGCATATATCTCTGTGATATGATTCTTTTAATTCCTTTGGAAAGACACTCCACAGAGGGAAGGATAGGTCAAAGGGAACCTCTAGTCCCAGCTCTTTGAGGTATGTCCATATTGATTTCCATAGTGGATGCACCAGTCTGCACTCCCACCAACAATGGAGAAGGGTTCTTTTCTCCTCAAAACCCTGCCAACATTTATTATTAGTTGATTTCTTGATAGCAGCCATTCTTTGTGGGGTGAGGTCAATCTCAGTGTTGTTTTCATCTGCATCTCTCAAATGACCAGTGATGTGGAACATTTTTTCATATATTTACTTGCTGCTTTTACTTCTTTGTCTGAGAAGTGTCTGTTCATTTCAGATGCCCATTTTTGAATAAGGTCTTTATATTTGAGGGGTTGATTTTTTTTCAGTTATTTATATATTCTAGGTAATAGTCCTTTGAGGAGCAGCTGATAAAATTTTTCCCCACATTGTAGGTTGTCTTTTAGTTCTGTTGATGGTTTCGTTTGCAGTGCAGAAGCTTTTTAACAAGATGAGATCCCAGTTGTTGATTCTTTCTGCTAGTTCCTGGAGAAATTAGGGAAACAATTCCTTTCACAATAGCATTAAAAGAATAAAGTATTTAGGAATCAGTCTTACGAAAGAAGGAAAACACCTCTACACTGAAAACTATAGCACTCTGAAGAAAGAGATAGAAGAGGATATAAGAAAATGGAAAGATATCCCCTGCTCCTGGGTAGGAGGAATCAACATAGTGAAAATGGCCATACTACCAAAACTGCTATACAGATTCAATGCAATGCTGATTGAAATCCTAACACTATATTTCACAGAACTAAAAAAAAATAATAATACAAAAATTCCTTTGGAACCAGAAGAGACCTAGAATAGTAAAAGCCATCCTAGGCAACAGAGACATGGCAGTGGGTATAACAATTCCTAATTTGAAACTACACTACAAAGCCATTATGATAAAAGCAGCATGGTCCTGGCAAAGAAACAGACCTGATCAGTGGAACAGATTGGAAGACACAAAAACAAATCCAGATGTACTCAGCTAAGTCATCGTTGACAAAGGAGCTGACCATCCTCAGTGGAGGAAAGATAGCCTCTTTAATAAATGGTGTTGGAAAAACTGAATTTCAACCTGCCAAAGATTAAAACTGGACCCTTATCTTTCACCATGCAATAAATTAAAATCCAAGTGGATTAAAGATCTAAATATTAAAGCAGAAATACTAAACTTGCTGGAAGATAAGTTAGGCAGAACTCTTGAAGACATTGGCATAGGAAAAGATTTTATGATCAAATCCTCAGTAGCACAGGAACGAGCAGAAAGAATCAACAACTGGGATCTCATCTTATTAAAAAGCTTCCGCACTGCAAAAGAAACCATCAACAGAACTAAGAGACAACCTACAATGTGGGAAAAAAATTTTACCAGCTGGTCCTCAGACGAAGGACTACTATCTAGAATATATAAGACTTGGCTATTTATTACTGGTATTCACAAGAAATGAGAGGAAGTAGATCCTTGACTTTTAGTAATTTGGATATTCAAAATATTACTTAGCCTGGGCTAACAGTGTTAATAATAGGCAAATTTTTGATCATCATGAGCTTTAACTGCACAGGTCTTGCATGAATTTATTAATAGGAAAGAGCAATTATTTTACTTGTCTGCCTGATTAATATAGAATTTATGTGAAAAACTCAAAGTCATGTTCTTTAGCCATACAATTGGCTATAAAACCCTTACGGGTATTTTAAATACAATGAATAAACTACATTAATCCATATTTCTATGAAATTAAGACTGAAAAACAGCCACCCAAGAGAATATTTGTTTTTGCTACGTTCTGAGAATAAAATTAATGATTTTACTATCATCTCCATTTTACTGAGGAGGACTCTAAGACTCAGAAGATTAAGACATGGTGATGGAACTCATAGTGAGAATGATAGCAAGAATTTAGACAAAACTTTCTTCAATTTCTTAAACTCTTCTTGATTTTTTTATAGCACACTATATTCATACCACTTTATATTTACTTTTAAACCCAATTATTTTATAATTTATCAGGACAGTCACATTTTTAGTTTGATGTGATTTTTAAGGCATAAAAATTGAGCTCCAGAATCCACCTATTTAATTCTTTTTATTCCATACATGAGAAAACTAACCCCAAAAAAGTTCTTTCTAAAATTTCTAAAGATTTATAAATCTCTGGTGACTTAAGGGATCCATATTGGATCTTGGATTTTTAACAATCTTTGTAAAATGGTTATTTATTAGAATAATTTAATTAATTCATATGGAAGCCTATTTCAAGTAAACAGGGTGGAGAAAGAAATTAGCATAATCTAGTAGTCATGTGACTTATGAAAATTTGCCAAGTGAATTAAGTATATAATTTGGTGAACTGCCTCTAAAGTTAACAATTGGAAAAAGCACAAGTAACAATTTTAAATCTCTCAATTTGCACATTATATGTACTTCAGTGATTTTTGTATAAATATATTGGTACATATACTTAGGAAAATTATATATTTGATGATGTTGAGAAAATTTGTTATTAGTTTGGAATTGCTGTGTTTTTCCTCTATTTCATTACACTGAAACCACTTCTAAATTGGTTCTTCCAAAGACAATTCTTCAGTTAATTTTTTTAGGTATTTATTAAGATAATCGATTCATGAAATTAAGATTACCTTTTGTTCATTTGATTTTGGAGGAGCACTAGTGTGAGAAATAAACAAACTTGTCATTTGCTACTTTTTTTCCAGTGAATACTCATGAAAGAAATTAAAATTATACATCATCAGTATCTTCCTGAAAAATAAGAAGGAACAATTTTGGCAAATCAAGTGGTATACAGCTCTACATAACAGATTTGTCTTAATTATGATTTCAGTCATAATTCTGCTAGCATAAATCATTTCCCTTCATCCACTAAAGCACATAATTCAGGGTACCTACTAAGTGATAGGAGCTAAGAAAATAAAACTGAAGACATCAATGTATTTTCTACTTTGTACATATAAAAGGATGTGGCAAAAATATCTTTAGAAAATAATTTGACATAAATGCCATTTGGCATTTGGTAAACATATATAGAGTTGCCATTTTAATTTCATGTTAATAATTACCTGTAAACAAAATTGCCTTGGCCTTTTATCTACATCAGATGAAAAAATTCATTTCAAATTAAATGAAATATGTTCTTCCTTTTTCACAGCCTTTCTTCAGAGCTTGCCCTGCCCCAAATAAGCATTTTTATATAAATCAATGAGGAGATACATCATTGATTTATATAAATCAATAATGGAGGCTCTAGTCTACCAGCTTTCTCTGGGAACCAATTAGTAAAACTATTGATCATATAAGTAGGTCATTGTTTTATATTGATTATAAATTAGATATTGATATTTTCCTGAACAGTGGTATCATACACAAATGAGGATGAGGTGTCACATTTCCATTAAAGATTAGATCAGCAGTTTGATCCATTTCCAAAACATGCCAAAAGAAAAAGTGTTGTGGTTCAAGGCGCAAACTTTAGTTCCAGGCTAACTTGGTTTCATTACTGGATTACCAGCTCTGTTACTTGCTAGCTGTGTGAGTTTGGCAAATTCATGTCTTTATTTTAGGCAAAGTCCTCTGGTAATGAGTGACAAATAGAAAAGAAAAATATCTGCCAGATAATTATATTTGCATAATATATTTGGAAATTGTTGAGTGAGGGATGTTTTCAATAAGAAGAAAGCAATTATATAGAATAAATTTATATTAAATTGTTCTTGTGATGTCACTTTGAAAGGACTTGTTCAACTAGATATGAAATTACAATTTCCAAGGCCTACTCTACATGAGCCTGTTATTGTTTTGTTGTTGCTTACTGACTAAGAATGGGATCTATCCACTTCTGTCTGAGCAGAAAATATTGAAGCCTGAATTTCTTTTTTGTTGTTGTTGCTGAGGATAAAACTGAGGACTCTGCACATGTTGGAAAAGCACTTTTTCTCTTAGCCACATTCCCATTTCTAAACTTGAAATTCATTTTTTTTGGGGGGGCGGTTTAGACAGGTTCTCACTAGGTAGTTGAGACTGACCTGGAACTCACTATGTAGCCCAGGCTGAGCTTGAACTCACGGTGATCCTCCGGCCTCAGCCTCCCAAGTGCTGGGATTACAGGCATGCGCCACCATGCCCAGCAAAACTTGAAATTCTTATGTGACATTAATCTAACAAAAATAGACTCATTTCAAACTGATAAATTGAAAGTCATAAATTTCTTCCCTCCAAAATATATTTTGTCAACTTCACTACAGGCTTCAGAGCCACAATTTTGGGAAAACTTCCTGCAGGCGTCCCACACCCACACAGAGCAGCATAGTGAGTTGCAGCCAAGCCTTTCACAAAAATATACACTGAGCACTCACCAAGTACACAGCACCTTTCTAGGGGCCTTATGAGTCCTTGCTCTAGGAAAGCAAGGATAAGCCTGGAAAAGTACAGCATTAACTTGAAGCATAAATGAAATTTGAGATGAGTTTTTCTTGAAAAGATTATAGTCATGAAGCCTAAATATATTCACAGATCATATGAGAAAGTTCACAGCCACCCTAAGAAATCAAAGGTATAGAAATTAAAACAAAATGAAAAACCACTTCCCCCATGAAATTATCAAAATAATCATGAAAAATATAATGCCTAGTGCAATTAGACTGCTACTGATGTGTTAAGTGACATAAACCTCCTTAGCAATTTCATTACTTATATAAATAATAAATATATATTTCCCCAGCTTTTGACTACTAAAAATCTAACAAAGATCAGCATATAGAAAAGTCATTTATGTATAAAACTGTCCCAAACTGTTTATCTCAGCAGTATTTATTTTAATGAAATAACATCAATGTAATGTTGGAAGCAGAAAAAAAATCAATAAGTTATAGTACATTCATAAAAGAAAGTATTTCTGTTATTATTACACATTGTATTATAAAATGACTACAGTAATATGGAGAATTATTTATGATGAAATTTTAACAGTGATGAAATTTGAAAAAGCAAAATGAAAGTGGTATATAATGTTTATATAAATGTAAAAAATTTACCCATTGCTTAACAATGAACAACAATTGGGGAAAGAAATTATAGTTAATGATTATTTTCATGTTTATAGTTTTCTTTTTTCTAATTCTTCAATAACAGCATGTAGTGCTATTACAATCATATAAATCCTTTTTAAAACTATGGAAACATGATTGCATAAGACATTATGAAATAACAAATTCTTCCACTATATTGCCGCACGATTGCTTTAGAGAAATTAATCCTATTCTTGTGCCACATGGCTAGAAGATTTCTACTAAAATGAACATTGCATTGTACTGTGTTGTAGCATGTTTTCTGAGCCACGTATGGGGGGGTACACCTGTAATCCCAGCACTCTGAGAGGCTGAAAACAGATTTCAAGTTTGAGCCCAACTGGGCAATTTAAATATTTAGAGAGGCCCTGTCTCAGAATTAAAAGATAAGAAAGGGCTGGGAATATATCTCAGTGTGAGAGTACTAAGTTCAGGCCCAAATATTACAATGAACTCTGCACTTAGGTGTGCACAGCTCAAAATCTAAAGATACCTGTGTGAATCTGTTTGCCATTTGCATCACAGCACAATTTAATAAAGGGAAGAAGCTTCTCCTTCATCTTTTTTACTCTGAGTGACTCTGAAGAGAGCTGGATGAAAATCACCAAAGGAAGAGCAAACTGGAGACTACAGGGACATACATGGTTCTGAGAAGTCATCTCAATGAAGAGTTTTTTGTCACAATAGATCTAGAAGCTTCTATATGTTGCTTAGCTTTAAACCTGACAGTCACAGTTGAGAAGGTATATGCATCGTCCCTCTTCTTTCTAACAAATATGCTGAGTCCTGTTCCACGGGGCAGCTTTTAAGAGTTGGTCAATTGTATTCCATGCATTCTGAGATGTCTTTGTCTTTTCCATCCACAGATAATCTGACAGATTCTTAAAACTAGTTTAACCAAGCTACCTGAAAAAAGGCTTGATTTATATCTCCTGCCTAGACATAACTGTTCGTAATACTCCTTTAACAGAATATATTCTGGTTTGGAGAAGGTGCAATCCCTAATATGAAAATGAGCCATGAAAAGAAGGAGTACACTGTTTATTTCTAACAAACTACCTAATATTTTCAATGTCATTATCGTGGCTTTAATTTTGGATGACATCATCCCACACTGGTAACAATCCCAAAACTTTGAACATAAATTCTCTGCCTGTATTGCCACACCTCTCATATACCTCCTCTGTTGCTGTTAAATTAATACATGATCCACATTGCCTCCTGTTTCACCAGGATCTTTTTTTTTTCTTTTTGTACCAGGGATTGAACTCAGCACCTTGCGCTTGCCAGGCAGGCAGTAGAACTGAGCTAAATCCCCAGCCCTCACCTGGATCTTAAATCCCGGAATCCAATCACCATGCTGTAACATTAGAAGACAAGGCTTTTAGCAAGGCACATGTGATCCTTCATAATACAGATCTTACCATCATTATAGAAAATACTCCATAAAGGCTAGCTTTTGTTCTTATCACAATTTATTACCTCCAAAATCTAGCTATATTGTTTCCTGCAGGAAGATTTCCACAGGCCCTGTCAATTAATCATTCCACTTTCTGTTTTCCACAACCTTTAGGCTTTAGACTTCTTACACTGTATTTTTATAGAAACATTTTCCTTATAGATCTAGGAATACTGGATCTTATCTCTATATTTCAGAGTGCCTGGGAGTAGGTGCACAAATATATCTATTTAAATAAACAGTTTAATTTTAGATTGATGTTTATCAGAGTCTTTCTAATTGGTAAATTTGTACATGGTTTTCTAAGAGAAAGTGGAGAAAATTAGTCGTAAGAGACTAAAGTATAGATGACCCTGGTGCCAGAGGTCTACCTCAGTTGTTCTGCAGCCTGTCTCGCAAGCTCAAGGACCCGAGTTCGATCCCCAGTACCAATACGGATGACTCTGGACATAAAGTGATATGAGAATCCTTCCTGCCCGCTTCAGCTTCCCAAAGCATTGGGAGACTGAGAAAAGTGATGCAAATGCTACTTCCCATTTCTCTGCACAGCAGGTGTCTCCAGGCTCACAATCCATGAATTCCAGGGTTTTCTTGCTTTGCTATCAACCAAGAGTGCGAATCAGAGATGCAGCTCCCAAGCCGACGCGGTCTAGGCAGTGCCGCCATGCTTTCTCAATGGCTTCCTGTCTCATCTTTCTCCTATAGGCTGCACCAGGCAACATTACTGTTCTAGCTGGTTATTTGGAGGGAGTGCTTTGCCTTTCCAAATCTCAAGTTGCGTCCTATAAGACAATGAATTTGCAGACTCCTTAACCTTATAGGATAGTGATACTTACATCAGCAAGAGAAGTTCCCTGAAGATGTCACGTATTTTCAGTGATATATAAGTCACTGATGAGTAGCCATGTGATATTAGCCTTCTAGCCACTCAATTCTTTAGTAATAATGGAAATTCAGTATTTGCTACATGATAATTTCTAGATTATTTTTGGTTGTGCCTGTGGCATGTTAACTTATAGTTTCTTTTCTCTTTTTTATGAAGGTATTTAAACTTTAATTTTCTATAATTCTTTTCTGAAACCATTTTAAGTTTCATGTGAATAAAAGAATATGGAGCTTTGTCATCTCGCACTAAATCATTCCATTAACTTTTAATAATGTAAAACAAAACTGTGCAGTTTGTAACTTCAATTTCACACATACAATATAAGAAAATCTTCTTTTCCCAACATTACCTTATATACTGAAAATTTTACTATTTCTCTTTACATTTCTTTCTTTTCATGAATCTTTCTAATATCTAAACTTAAGCTCTATAAAATAAGGAAATCATTGCTATATTTCTATTGGTGGCTGGTTTTATTTAAATTATTAATGCATAAGACTAGCATATAGAGTATTTGACTTACATTCTCTCAGTCTTGTCACAGATTTGGGTTTAGAAATCAGAATTCATATGTTCTGAATCTTGAGATTACTTACCAAACTTCATCTAGAAATCTACATATGAGAACTTTTAGTCCAATGAAACACAGATTACATAAGAAATGTGTACCTCTCTATTTTTCCTTGGTTTATGGCAAGTCAGCAATTCCCTCTTTACCATCTCCCTTCCACCAAACTTTCCCTTTTGATTAATACTTTAGTCCCAGGGAGTGATAACAGTTAATTTCAGTGCAGCTGGTTTAAGGAAAAGGGAAGAACAGAGAGTACATTCTTTTTAACATTGCTAGTTATTCTCATTCTGTTACATCTTTGTATCTATGCGAGATAATGTGACTCTTGCTCAGTTGAAACCTATCACCCCGTGATTCTCTTACTTACCCTTGTCACGTGCAAAATGAGTTCAGATTCCTGGGACCCAGAAAATGTTCTACACAGATCTGCTTTAGTGAAAAAAAGGAAAAAATCCCCATTAGTAGGTTTAGTATTATTTTTTATCTATTTATGTTGTGTGTGGTTATAAAAAGGATTTATTGTTCCTACTTTCTGTAATGGTGTGAATTTATAGACTTACTCTCTGTAGTATACACAGCTTAGGTGAAATTGTAAAAGTCTTAAATTGAAAACAGAAAAAAAATCTCTTTTTTCTCATTGTTTATTGGGGAAAAAATCTTTTTAAACAGCAGAAATAAGATTAGCCTAAATTCCCAGAAAGTTTGTAGAAAATTACCTTCACAAAGGAAGAAATAAAATGAAGCTCTCAAATCCATCAATACCAGCTCCCCTCACTTCTCTTTATTTACTACTCTAGCACTTTCTAACAGCTGATGTAGAATATAATACATATATATTCAGGTTCCCTGTAGGATACATGTGGTTCAATTAAAGTATATTTATTTGACCTGTAATTCAAGCAAGATTTAGTTGAAATGAAATATATTTAGTTGAATGAAATATTGTCAAATGCTAAAAAGGTTGGTCTTCTAAAATAATTGTGCTTCTTCATAAGTTCCTTTTTACTAATATTAATTTCATTGACTCATTAAAAGTATTAAATTTCTTTATTTCACTTAGGAGTATATCCTCAATATGTATCCATTTTCCTATGAATGAATCTAATTTCTCATTCTTTATAGCTGAGTAATACTCCATTTTTATAGAAAAACCACATTTTCTTTATCCAGTGTGTAGATACCGAATAGTTTCTCTGGTGTGAATAAATTATAACAGTAATAAGATCCTAATGAGATAACTGACATTGAGAAATGGGAATAAAAGGGCTAAAGGTGTAGGGAAGATGGGATGGCTGGGGAAAGGTGATAAGGGAAAAGAAAAAAAGGGGGAAAATGAAAATATGGAAATAAAGTGTTTGTAGATGGGGAGAGGAGGAGGGGGTGAAGAGAGGGCAGGGGTAAGGGGAAAAAATGAGAACCAGGGCCTGTCATGTAGAGGTACAAGATACCAACAATAAATGTAACTATACTGTATCCCTAAAATGTACCAATAAACTCAATTTTAAAAAATGTATTAAATTTCTAAGAATTGTGTCCTATATGTATTAATATTCTGTCTGCCATGTAACGATTCATGACAGCTACTTTTCTTCTTGATTGTAACTATGGGGGGGGGAGTTATGTAAGTTGTTTAATGTTCTCTTTCCTGACTTTTGTCTGCCTCGATTTATTACTTTGCTGGACATAGCGGATGGTACACCTGTAGTGCACTAGAACAGCCATAGCAAGTATTTGAGACCAGCCTGTCCAACACAGGGAGAACCTGTATCAGTTAGATAGATGCATGGTAGATACTGTTTAATCCTGTCCTGAACGTTTGCTTTTAATTGGTATCTGCATGCAGTGTAAGGATTCGGCTTTAATGATCTGTCAACTTTGTAACTGGATAAAAGTGCTGTGCATTCAGTAGCAACTGTGCTTCCCATCATCACCCCTGAACTTCTCCCATCCTAGAAATACACATTACAAGATGCAGCTTCCAGTCTGCCACATGTTATATTAAAATAAAATGTGAATATTATAATCTTCTGCGTCAAGCATAGCTGAAATTGTTAGTCATTATTTTCATCTGTGAATATGTAATCTTGTTAATAAAAATTTTATATCATAAGTTGATATCCTTTCCTGAAGACTCTGTAACACTTTAAATTTCTGCAAGTATTTTATGGCCCAAAGCATTACTGTGGATATTGTTTTACTTGTATAGTTCCCAGTAGAACTGATTAACTATCCTTGTGATTCAAATAATTTTTTCTATTATGTGTCTATATATATTTGGATCCTATTCATGCTAGGTTATTAAATTAGAACTTTCCCATTCTACGCTCATTTGTTTCATTTTGTTCTGTTGTGTTTTGTTTTGTTCTCACAGTTTTGTTCTCCGTGTACTTGTTTGCTTTCCTTCCTGATTGACTCTTGCAATTGGTCTGGGGCTGTCTTCTTTGGGAATGTACATCTACAACTCTAGTTTTAGCCACTTTTTCAATTGACTTCTGTTCTTCATTTTCATATCTTTGGCAGAGATATAGTTCATGCCACTCAAGATAGGCCTTCAATTTTCCTCCCACCAGCATATCTGAATGGAGTAAATTGTTATGATATAATTTTCCTTTTGGCCAATAATGTCTCTCCAAAAATGGGATGCCTGTGCAGACTGACTCCTCTACACAAACACCCAATGGCTATGCCACTCTCCTGGGCTTCTTGGAGTCTTCCCATTTCAGATTTCATTTTAAGTTAAGGCTTTAATTTATCCTATGATTTCTAATGCAAGATACATATTTTTGTACTCGTTAGAGTTTGTTTTCCCATCTCTATAGTAAATAATTTTTATAGTAAGCTCTAAGCACTGACTCTCAGTGGTACATTAATATTTTTATTTCACAGCCTTTGTAAGTTTATTTACCTATCCTCAAATTAAAGATGATCCACATTGATTTATGTTGCTATTCAATAGGGCTGGTGGAATGGCGTTACTTTGATTATTGACTGCCTGGGAACTAGCTAAAACCAGAATGATGCTCTTATTACCATGATTGGGCTGTACTGGTAATCTCTGGACTCCTGTTAAGAGATCATTCGGAGAGTGGGGTAGAACACCTGGATTCAGCCATGCGTGACAACATCTTACTTATTTCATTGTATGACTCAATTTTTTTAATGTTCTTGCTCTGTTTTGATTGATTTATTTTGAATTTTCCCCTTCCCATAATATTTATTACAGCTTATATGTTATAGCATTTCAAACAATGAAGTAATCAGTAAGATTGTAAATGCTAAAAACAAATAATGAGAGAATGCATGTGAACCCGCAAGAGAGGGGATTAGACATTTGACAAGTTGACTGAGTAGAAAAAAAGAGTAAGTCAAACACAGTTAGACAAACCCCAGATCTGCATACCTGCTCATAAAAAAGTATAAAACAAAACATTAAAAATGTTATTGACCAAGAAACAAAGATCATCACACTAAAAGAAAAGTAGACATCTGAAAATGACAGAAATCAAAATATAATTATAGAAATTAACATTCTTCAAAAAGACTATGATTATTTCTGAAATACGTATGAATTCATTTAGAGGAAACCAATTTAAATAAAAACACATCAAGTCATTATTTATAAAAAAAATGGGCAAGTATCATAAGGAAGAATAGCAAGAGAATTAAATAGTAATGAAAGATTTTAAATCCACAATGTCTGATGCCAGAAAAGAACTGGAATCAATACAGTTCAAAACTAACTCATTAGGTAGAGATTAGAGTTTAAAAGCTAGGCCATTATAGAACAGGAAAGAAAGAAAATAGAGTTGAAATGAGGAGGGAGAAGACAATAGGTAGGTTATTAAAAATATGGAAATCTAACTTTAAAATAGCAAAGTTTTCTAAGAAAGATAAAAATTTGGCATAGAAACATAATGAAACGCATTATGGAAAAAATTTTCTTGAGCTGAAAAGAATGGTAAGGTCAACCAATGTTAAAAGTTCTCCTTATAATAAGCAAGGACTAAAATAAGATATTCATGGTTAGACAAATTCTAAGAATGTTTTTGAATTGAAACTAATGAATAATACATATTTTTGTTACTCAGGCTGAAAACAAAATACATACAAAAAAATAAAATCCTCTATTATCAAGGATATATAAAGAACTCAAAACAATCAGTCCCCCCAAATATAAACACCCGATTCAAAAATGGGCATCTGAAATGAACAGACATTTCTCATACAAAGAAGTAAAAGCAGCAAGAAAATATATGAAAAAATGTTCCACATCACTGGTCATTCGAGAGATGCAGATGAAAACAACACTGAGATTTCACCTCACCCCACAAAGAATGGCTGCTATCAAGAAATCACACAATAACAAATGTTGGCGGGGTTGTGGGGAGAAAGGAACCCTCCTCCATTGTTGGTGGGAGTGCAGACTAGTGCAACCACTATGGAAATCAATATGGAGATACCTCAAAGAGCTTGGACTGGAGGTTCCATTTGACCCAGCCATCCCTCT
>NW_022900924.1:35135809-35152192 GCF_012274545.1 Fukomys damarensis
AGGAAAATGGATACATATTGAAGATATACTCCTAAGTGAAATAAATAAGTCCCACATGTGTAAATACCAAATAGTTTCCCTGGTGTGAATATTCTGCAACAATGCATAAGATTCTAATAAGATTACTGACATTTAGAAATGGGAGGAAAGGAGCTAAAGGTGTAGGGAAGGTGTGATACGTAGGGGAAGAACAAAAAGGGAAAAGAAAAAAATGTGAGAGAATGAAAAGATGAAAATAAAGTGTTTGTAGATGGGGAGGGGAGGAGGGGGTGAAGGGAGGGCAGAGGTAAGGGGAAAAAATGAGAATCAAGACTTGCCATGTAAAGGTACATGATCCCAACAATGAATGTAACTGTACTGTATCCCTAAAATGTACCAATAAACTCAATAAAATTAAAAAAATAATAATAATAAAAAATAAAATCCTCAACAGAACACCTAGAAAAAAACAAAATTCACATGTCCATAGCCCTTTTAGGAATTTTATTCCAGAATGTAGCTGAGTAGCATCCATAGCTTTAGGCAAGAACTCTTTGACACAAGGATATTAGACAAAACAAAATTCTTATTTTGAAATATCCAAAAGCTCAGAACACACCCTCCTCTATATTTGGGGGGAAAAAGTGACGATCTAGTATATGTAAGAGGATCTGTAGGTCTTTTCGTACTTTGACCGTAACTCAGGAATCCAAGTGGACTACTTTTTCAAGGAATTCTAAACCAGGGAAAATATTGGGCTCCACCACTCAATGCTGCAGTTTCCTTTCCACTTCGTTCATCAAATTCTAAAATGTCTGTGTCATGCCACATGTCCTACTGCACCACTGAGAGTGCATACCTTAACTTACTTAAGGGCCACTTAAAATAACAGATGTTGTCCTTGTCTAACAGCTGCCAACTGATGACATTTAGTTTCTGAGTTGTACATGGCTTGAAAAAATATGTGCTTTTTCCTCATTTATTTGCCTGCTCAAAAAGCAGATACATGTATACAGTTTCATTATAATCATTTAATTTGCTGGGAATTTATTCATAATTCTCTATAGTTATTTTTAATTCTTATTTTATAACCTACACCATTGCTTTCTTTCTAATATGAAGTAGATAATCTAGCTTTTATGTAATTGATACTGTTTTGTTGTTTTCTTTTTCAGATTTCTAATTTCATATTCTATAATGGTTTCATGGTATGCAATGACAGACGATTAAAATTTTTAAAATTGCTTTCACACACTAGAGAGATAGATGTCCAACCAGACGTTAATCTGAGATTTCTGAGCTAAGCATCTTGGAATAAGAATTTTCTAGCCATCATCCCAGCATGCACAAGAAAAAAATGTCTTGAACATCTTCCTAGAACTTAGTATACTAGAACAAAACCAACATGATCCTGACCTCAAGGAATTTAGGTCTTTTGGGAAGACAAGGAGTAAAAATTTCATGAGATAGTTCTTAAGCTAGTTGCTCACACAAACAGAGCCTAATTGTTCTGAGCATGAACTGAAGTTAGAGCTTCTATGTTCAAATTCAAGTTCTACTACTTACTGGTTGTATGATTTTAAGTTAGGTCTAATAATACTACCTGAAAGGGTAAACCAGAATTGAATGAGTGAACATTTATAAATTTCTCAGACTGCATGGTATACAAAAATGATCTATAAATAGGAAAGAAATAAAATCCAGTGAGATCCACTTTATGATCACTTCCAAATCCTGAAAACATTTTTCACAGCTTAATTCCAAATCTTGATTTTCATTGTCCTTTCAGGCTTTTTATTTTCTCAGTAACTTCTTCATTATTCTAAGAAAAGGTGAGAGATGATATCTTAGGGTTATTCAGGTACCATTTTTAATCACAAGTCTTGCATAGTTGAACAGAGAATCTAAGCAGGCCTCTGAGGCACTAGCATATTTTTAAATGTTCACTTATAGATATTTCTAATGTATGCCCCTTCTTAATGCTTTGATAGCTCTATGCTTCAAGGAAGATGGAGATTATGTTTAAATTCCTGCTTTCAAACATGTCTTTCTTTCCAAATCTAGGGCCCACAGAGTGACGTAACATGGCTTTTCAAACTCACTGGTGGGCAAGCTGGAGACTTAGTTACTATGGCAATGACAGTTTTAAATAAACAGTGTCGGCAACATAAATAAGCTGCTACCATAAAGCATGGTTTCTCAAACACAGTGAATCACATTTTAATGACTGTAAACTCAGAAATTTTACCTACATTCAATTAACTAGGTCTTTCTGTTGGCATTTTCTCTTTTGACAGCTCTTTAGAAATCTCACTCTAAAATTCTTTTTCTATCCCAACACTTTTATATACTTTCCTACTATGCCCTCCAAACATCATACAAGGTTGGTCATATTCCATGTTCTTGCCAGTTACAATATAGAGTCAAATAGAGTCAAAGTCGGCCTGAGGATGTTTCCATTGAGAATGGCCCTCATATGTACACACAAGGGTGGCACCATATGATCATGTCACCTGGGCACATGGTGGCTTCTTGGTTTGTGTAGTACAATGTAAGATGTCCCAGAAAGACAAAGCAGTGAAGGGTGCGTTTCTCAGAAGGTATCTCTGTGCAGCAACACATATAATGCTTTATTTTTAAGAAAAAAGATCACACAGTGCTTGTGGAAAAGAGGGAGAACATTTTAGAAATTCTTCTGGCATCTGATTTACATTAGGACTTAGTGACAACTGTCCTGGATATACAGTCAACGCATGTTAACAGGGTGAGTCCTGGCAGCAGCTCACTGAATTACTGCCTTGCCCTAGAAGAACACTGCTTCACTGAAGTCGTCACTTTTCAAAATTCACACCACTACCTCGTGGCAGAACTTACAGCTGGACTCAGATCTTCTGATCTCTTTACGTGCAAGCTCTCTGACACTCCCACCATTACATGGAAAGGGAAAAAGTCAAACTTGCTTCTCTTGTATATCCTTTGCTCTTTTATTTCTAAGAAGGAATACCATAACTGGAAGTAGACTATTTAAGCTATTTTGTAATGTAATGTTTTTTAGCCATATCTTCCCGACACTTGAAGAAAAATGTAATAACTTGAGAATAGATAATCAAGTAATAATCCTCCTGCTCAATTTGTGAGTTTACAAAGGTCAACTATTATGCACAAAATTTTTCATATGATGCTGTCATCTAAGGCTTAAAATTTTGGTTTGAGCAAAACAGTGATTAAGAATCCTGCTTCTTTTTACTAAAAACAGCACATATTCTTATTGTTGAAAGATGTGTGTGTTCAATAAGATAAAAATTACAATACAAAAATTTGAATAAAAATATTATCCAAAAATGCTTTCTTATTGTTAGTTTTATGAAGAAATTGCCTTTAATGGCAAATGCAAAAAGAATTGAAAAAAAAGAACAGGAAAATGTAGATAAATAATACAAAAATTTGAGATGATTAAAATCAATTGTTACTACAAAACAATTGCTTAAGGAATTGTAAAAAGGGAGGTCATGGAGGTGTAAAATAAGTACACTGAGTGGTTTAAAAGGCAAATTTAGAATGTTGTTAGTTTCTGAGCAGACATGAGGACAATGGGTGACAGAGAGACCCCCATTAAAATGCTTGGTGAGAACTCCAGGGGCTGCCTTCGAGTTAATCAGTAATTTTTCACAGATGACATCTAATCTATGAGTATAAATTACTTTGCACTCTTATTATTCCTTAATTGAAGTGCACCAATGTGAAGTTGCCATAGATGTCGCAGGAATGATTCTAGCCTCAATTAACTTGGGTGGAATTGAAGCCCTTTTTCCCTGAACTGGGACTATTGTCTGACATCTTGTATTTATTGAAATTGTTCCTAGAAAATGAGAGGGACACTGTGTGTGATTAGTTGTTTTATAAGGATGTTCTGAAGCCAAAAGAGCATCTATACAATCTATTTCTATTTTAATCTATGCCCATCACATGCAGCTGTTTTGTGTAACAGATGTGCAGCCAGCAGTAGCTTAATTTCCCCAGATTCCATTTGGGAAGTGGAGATTAATAGCACTCATTTTTTTTTCAAAGTGGCATTTAGAGTCTGTGAGTTTTTAATTCAGAAAGAAACCACCCCTGTTATCTTTTAATGGATTCTTCTACAGAGCTATTGTTGTTTAATATATAAAATATGGCTTAGGCTCTCTGTAGATTGGAGGAAGGGTGACATGAGTGAACTCAATGCTATTCATTCTGTTCTACCAATTCTAGATATTGTTGGAAGCCGTACTACAAATAACTGTGGGTATATGACTTAGAATATATTGCTGTGTTTGTCCCTAATAGGCATCATTTAAGAAAATATTCTCATGGGCCGGGGATTTAGCTCAGCGGTTTGGTGGCCTGCCTCGCAAGCACAAGGACCCAAGTTCGATCCCCAGCACCACAAAAAAAAAAAAGAAAGAAAGAAAATATTCTCGATTTACCCATTTTCCTTCAAATTAAAAACTATGAGGTAAATAAACAAGATGTATAATTACCCTGAATAAATGATATAGGTGAAATTTACAGACTGTGAGGTGATTAAATTGCTTCCCAGTTCTCCATTTGACTAGTAATTATTATTGGTATCAATAATTACATATACAAACAAATTCTATTACTGCTCTATTATACTATATTGAGCAATTTATGTTTTGATTCAAATATTCTGTTCAATTATTTTTATAGTGTTATCCATTTCTGACTAGCTATGAAGACAGGGAGCAACAGAGAGACCCCCATTAATATGCTTGGTGAGCATTCCAGGGGCTGCCTGCAAGTTAAGGCATTCTTAAGATCTATAACCAGCCATAAATGTTGTCTCCAAGTCTCTTTTTAAATGAAAATGTTAGAAACATGGTAAACTAATAATCTAATATAAAACCTAAATGGCATAATTTGGAAACTATCAAAAGGTGATTCCCTAGTCTTGACAGATTTTTTTTAATTGAGTGTATTGGTACATTTCAGGCATACGGTACAGTTACATTCATTATTGGGATCGTGTACCTTTACACGACAAGTCTTGGTTCTCATTTTTTCCCCTTATCCGTTCTCCCCCTCCTCCCCTCCCTGTTTACAAACACATTATTTCCATTTTTTCGTTTTCTCATATTTTTTTCTTTCCCTTATTACCCTTCCCCTATCCTTCCCACTTTCCCTATACCTTTAGCACTTTTCTTCCTAGTCTTGACAGATTTGTGTTCACTTTCAACTCAATTTGATGTGCATTTGAGAGTTCTAGCAATACACATTACATGACTTCTTACACCAGATAATACTCCTAGTGGCCCAGCTCTTCTGACCAGCCCCACCTTAACAGCACATTCAATAGATTAATCCACTGATGGACATAGCTCCCTGTAATCTAATCACCTTCCAAAGCCAATGTCAAAGACTATTTTCTAGCCTTAATAGAATGGTGTCCATTTTCAGTTGAAATCACTGTACATTTATTAAATGACTATTACGCATCATGTCCTACTAATAACTCATCACCTGCAAACTGCAAAAGCAGTGCTTGACACCAACAGGCTCCCCATTCAGTGAGCTTTCTTTTAAACTTTTTTTTTTCATTCCTGCAAGAGGTATATCTGGACATTTGTGAAAGAAAAAACCCATCTCAGTTTTCCTGCTAAATCTATGTCTCAAACTTTTAGGGAGGACCTTGTGACAGGTCTTCCTTGTTGCTGCTCTCTTTCACAATTCTACCTCCTATTCAGACTTCTCATCTAATGATATTATCGGTGCACTCTAGAAGTCTCTCCAGTCTTTTAACTTTACTCACATTTATCTGTAGCCTCTCGGTGGGTGACAGCTGTCAACTAGACCAACTTGAATTCATCATTCACTAATCAAGCAGCCCAGCTCAGAGATGAGATAGACAGTCTAAGCCAATAGTTCATTACAGTTATCTCAAGAAGTCACTAACAGCCATCTCAGCTGGAACCACCCTGGCTGTGAAACACTAGAGGTTTTCAGGCTCCACAGTACTGGTTACTGCTGTGCTTTGTCCCAGTGTCTGAAACCATCTGACTAAAGACTGAGAATGTCTGTGAATCTGTCTGAAAATTTGCAGACGGGTGATGCATGTTACACATTCTTGAAAAAATAATTAGCAGTAGGACATGATTATAGGCTGTGTCTATACTCAAAAATAGCTGAGCAAGCACGACTAACTCCTTCAAATTGACTGTGTTAATAATTCATGTGGATCACTGTACAATCAGTTCAGCTTCAGCATTGGTAGAAGCCTCACTTTTGACTCCATCTTCATATGTATAAGTAGCACTCAACTAGATCATTAGCAAGCAAGGGAACCTGTGGATGACCACAATAAAGATTCCATTTTGATGTAGGAGAAATTATACTTAGATTTACTTATACTTTCTGTCATTTTACGAATTTGTACATAAAGCCTACTGTGCACTAAAAGTTGGCAGGAGCTACAAAAATGAATTTTTTCTCTCCGCTCAATTTTCTCAAAAGCCTGTAATCTAAGAGGAAACACAATCATATACATGGATAATTACTTATAAAGATGACCCTCCACACTAATTATTGTTACCAATTCACACTTTTGTTACATTATGAAAAAGAGTTCTACAGAAATATTATTATTATTAATAATTATTAATATTATTTGGTACTGGGGAATTGAACTCGGGTCCTTGTGCTTGTGAGGCAGGCCGCACAACCACTGAGCTAAATCCCTGCTCCTACAGAAATATTATTTAATGGAGAACTCTAAGGATTGCCTCATGGATTATAATGTAAGACTTTAGACAATAGAATTGGACAATATAATCCAACACAAAATCTGCACATGAAAGTTCTTTGTATCACTTCCATGGTGCCATCTCCCCAATTTCTGCTTCCCTACCCCTACGATGTTTTTTCTCCACATCCAGTTGACTTGTGATGATCCTACATGTAATCAAGGTTTCAAATAAGAGTTGTAAGAACCCCTGATGAGGATGCAACACTCAGATTAGTAACCTTGTATTTGTGTTATAGTGATAGGACCCTGGACTTTAAATAAAATGATAACAAACTGAAATCTTTTTTGTGTGTGTGGTAACAGGATTTGAACTCAGGTCGTTGCACTTGCAAGGCAAATGGCAGAACCACTGAGCTAAATCCCCGGTCCTGAAGGTCTATTTCCTAGATACTAGATTATACCTATTTTAGATTATACTTCTCCCCTACCTTTAAGAGAGTGTCAATGTTTCCTTTTGGTTTTCACTGAGCTGCTAACTTCATATATTCTTTCATTTTCATCAATATCATTGCTCTGATTCACATGTTACTTATATGACATGTCTCTGTAAACTTGGTACCTTGTGTGATGCCTCATATGCCGCCAGTTAATTTTGCTTTGACCTGAAGTAAAGATATGTTTTGAATAGAATTAGAAGAGGCACACATACACACACTATCAGAGGAGATGAAGAACAGAACACTCAGGGCAGAGATTAAATGCCAAGGTCTTCAAGGTCTTGGAGTTGAGTGACCAGGGAACATGGCCATTTTTTGAAATAAGATTAGACAGTTACGTCCCCAGGAGCTCTAACTGACAGTTGGCTTTCTTTGAGATGAGTGCTCATATCAACTGAAGTTGTTCATATTTCCTTTAAAATTAATGTAGAATTGAATGGGTACTTTATCCACTTATCTACTTTATGAAAAGTGAACTCCATTCTACTCAAACGAATGCTGAAGAAACCACAAGTCATTAGCCTGGATACTTTTGATAAAAGACAAATTTTCTATTGAGTTATGTTTAAAACCAGGGGAGTTTTCTCTCACTTTCTTTATCTGCTTAGTTATTTTTCTCTTCTCTGATTGTGCCTTTGTATTGTAAGAAGGAGGCTGCTGTGTTTCATTGTCACAAATGGGTCATGCATTTGTTCCAGAGTGTGACCTTTGGAAAGGAGAAGATTATATCATCAAGGAATGGAAGGTTGTAGGCTGGGTGATTTGTTAAGGAAGAAAAAAGTGCTCAGAAGAGAGTTGCTTAGAAGAAGCATAGGAAAAATTACCTTTTCAGTTGTTGAAGCAAAGGCATATTTTGTTTGTAAAAAAAGAGCATATATAAGTCCATATTTCATTATTAAAATATTAAGTGTACATTTTTTTCAGGACAAAGCCCTTCAGTTATTCTGTCATTAACTCACTAGGGAACCTGAAGCTCTTAGCTACTAATCAGGGCTATTATAAAAATTAAATGAAACGTGGAGTACGAAACACTTAGTCAAATGCCTAGCGTAGAATAAAGTTCTCTAAGTTCTAATTATATAACATAGGAGTAATAAACCTGATTAATTCCTGTATTATAGAATAGACATTACAAAATTTATGTAATCGGTCTATATTGTAAAATGGGCAGACACATAGTCACTTTTCTCTTAACCATGGGGGAAATACTCTGAGAAATGCATCATTACATAATTTTGTGCCTGTGTGAACATCACAATGCACGCCCAGACAAATTAAGACTGATACAATGTCATCAAGTGATATTATCTTATTGGCCCACCATTGTATAGTGATCTGTCATTGAATGAAATATTACGAGGTGCATGAATTCTATTTATTTGATTTAAGGGCTTCATTAGTATTAGGGGTTTATAAAAAGTTGTGAAGGGAAAAAAGTCACTTGAGGAGTGAGAATCTAATGCAGAAAAACTTTAAGATAACAAGGGAAAAAAATAGAAGAACACCGGGATAAGAGAAAGCCTAGAGACAGACTCTAAAGTCAGGGGAATAAAAGGAACAAAAAGCCTGCTCTGCCTGAATCAAAGTGGCAGAAGAGAAAGAAGAAAGAGCAGGTCATGATAGAAAAGCAGACTTGGTGCTGGGCCTTGGAGTCAAGTTTGAGAAGCTAACACCCTTTACTTCAGATCATTAATAATTTAAGGAGCTCTGTGGCCCAGCTCAGGGGAGGGAGCAGCTGTGACCTAGGATATATAGCTAATCAAATATTGATCACCCTGTCTACCCTTGGAGCCATACTTGTTCCTCTGAGTGAGATTTCTTTGGGCAGAGTCGGACGTGCTGTTTTTAATAAACAAGGGCTTTTTAAAAATTATTGAGTACAATATTACCATACCAGCTCAGCCTAGAAGGAAACCAAAGTTGGCTCTAATAATCAAATTTGTACCTAAAACTGATGTGATCATTTTATCAAGTGCTTTGTAAAATCCATCTTTGAAGATAGCTATACCAATCAACACTGATTTTTTTAAAACAAAGAAAACTCTATAAAATAAGAAAATGGCACATTTATAAACTCTATTAATTTACAGAAATGGTTAATGAGAAATGAAAAGTTTACAAAGAGTGCTTATTTAATATTGGATTGATCTGTAGTCTACAATATACTGCTAGTATTTTTTCTTTGTAAGAAATGATGGGATAGCATCCCTCCACTATTTAGAAAAAAAAGAATGTAAGTCTGTTTACAACAAAAGCTGATGCTGAACATTTGCCAAAGCTTATTAGTGAACTGCTACTAATCCACAGGTAACTTTGTGCAGAGTCTAAAAATGCATCTCCTGTGGGCTGACTTCCTTTAGCCACAACAATGTTCTCAACCATGGAGTGGGTACCCTGTGGCACCTGGGAAAACTTGTCAACTACAATATACCAGAAGGCCCTCTAAAAAATGAGCATGCTGCATGATATTTCTTTTGGCATAGATAACAGGCAAAAAACCTAAAAAGCATACTATTTTCTGTAGAATTGGTAACATTGCCTTTGTTATAATTAAATTTATTCAAACAAATTGCAAATTAAACTACTCTAACTTGGCTCTGATGAACAAATATCCATCTACATTATGTATTCATACATTTATATGTGTGTTGGAAAACAGTTCCATTCAATGCCAACAAAAAGAATTGGATTATGTTGCCTGAAGAGTAAGAAAGTATTTGCCTTAAATATCCTGCCAGAGGAAACTGCCAGATGTTTTCCATCTTCTATGAGCACGGGGGGAGAAAAGGAAGAAAACTGACTTAAGCTGAACAGATATTTCACTGGACAGAATTTCCTAGTAAAGAGAATAAAATTAGTTTATAAAGGAATTTTTCAAGTAGATAGAACCTTAAAGGCAAGAGTAAGAGTTTTATTGGCCAACATTTTCAAATCCAGTTTTCTTTAAAAATTATAAGGGTAATCTTTAGATAAAATCAGACTTTTTAAGTGCAAGAAAAATCAATAAATGTATATACAATGAATATTGCACATTTATTTCTTGTCATAATTATTGCACAGGAAAATGCCATTGGGGGTCCAGAACAGTTAAAGGTGGATGAAAGTTGGTCTGCAAAAAGGTCAACAGAAGAGATTACAAACACCAAATTCTTACCATCCTGGTCCTATGAAACAAAAATATCACGACATAGAAAGAGTTGATTGTTAAGGGGAAAAGGAGAGGGAATATATGCAGTGTAGTGAACTGTTTTGTGTAATGAAATCCAAAACCTATTTTTCCTTTGAGAATTCAGAAGACAAGAAAATTAGAGTCCTGAATAGCTGTATAACATCAGGTACTTTACATTCTCTCCCTGATCTTCAGTTTTATTTGTCTGTGAATTATATGGGCACACTAGTTACTAAAGGTCCTCCACCTGTTTTTTATTTTAAGGAATTCCTCACATTCTTTGTTTTTAAGACATCGGGGTTCTCAAACTTTAGCGTACATCAAAGTCACTCAGGAATTTGTTTATACTGCAAATCCTACCCATAGATTCTAAGACCTTTCTAGAAATTCTGCCCTTGACAATGTCTCACAGTCTAAAGAATCTTTCACCCGCTCTGTCTGTGGATTACAAGAAGGCCAAAAAACGAAAATAAAAACAAAACCCCTAACTTTTGGGAGAACAGGAAATTTGTCTTTATTGGACTTTATATATGCACTAACTAGCAGAGTGCCTGGCACAGAGTAGGTGCTTAATGGATGTTGATTTGATGAACCAGATTTTATTTTAAAAGTCTAATTAATATCTGGAATAATCTGATTCTATAAGAAAATAAAAGGATATTTCTAAGAGCAGGAATATCAGCTAGATTGTAATGGCTAAAAAATACTGGAGAAGTGCTTTGTAACATTGGCAAATTAAAAACCATACCTTGTTTTTAACATAGCTCCCCAAAGACCTTAGTGTAAAAGAAAAATATTGAATTCTGTACTTGTACACTTTTTGCTAAGTGGCATAATAACAGAACACTCATTTTATTCTGAAAAAGGACCAACTCTTTACATTAAAGTGCTAAAAAATCAAACTGTCACTTCAACCCACAGCAGCTGTCTCTTGCACCACCTCTGCCAAATGTCATCCTTCTTCTCCAGGGTTTGATTCTGCTGCTGGATCTGGGGGAGTATGCCTCACTGCACAGCTTGTAACATCAGTCTCTGTGCCTTCAAGTCTCAGATTCCTTCTCATTTTACCTCATGTATATTAATACAGAGATTAGTTTCACTTTTTCTTGAATAGCTAATCACTTGGCATCCAACATCCAACTGTAGCATTATAGGTCAAATCAGCTGAAAAGGACAGTGACTGCAAGCTGCAAAATATAATGCTTAGTGAAAACTGCACCCAGGACAAGACCTCAGACTTGGCACTGGACATGAAAGATTTATTTTCAATTACAAATCTGAGCTTAATGTGAGGGCACCCTGGGGGAGATTCAGATCACTGCTTCTTCTAAATTGACCTTCTACTTGTTTCAATATTTTCTTCGCTATTGAACAGCATTCCATGACCCTCTGAGCTGAAGATCCATATTAGCTTCTCGTACAAATTGCAAGGCTAGGGAAACTTTTGAAAAATCCCTCTAACTGAAGGCCAACTTACATGAATAATTTTCTCCTTGGTGAGCCTTCACTAGTTAATACAGCGATAGATTCTGGGCTTTGGGCAACAACTCAATGGATCTCAGGAGCCAATATCACTATTACTTAGGCTTCAAGCCTAAGCAAAAATTCATTCCAGTTTTCAGTTTTAAGTGGAATCACGGCTAAGATTTAATTCAGAGGTATTACATAAGCTTTTGGCATTGGTAAATACAATTCCCTGAGGCTAGGTGCTGGTGAAACTCACACTGGACACTAGATCAGTGGTTACCTCGGGATATTTCAAGTCCCTGTTCTGGTGCCTATGCACACTCAACAGCTGCACCAAAATGCGTACCGCACAGATGGGATAAAGTATTCCTAAGCCTGGCTTTTAAAGGATACCAACTGGAATTTCTTAGGAAAAGTTAATTTTTAAATATCTTTGTATTTTAAATTTTGGGGAAGTGAGAAATTTGAGTTAGCATTACTTTTATGGAAGGGCTGATTATAGAGAAATAAATACAGTTTTTTCTTGCAGTATAGTTTTCACTGCTTCTGACAATTTCCTCTACATGCATTTCTGCACCATTTCTTAAGGAATACTTATAACATTCTTGAATATTTCTTTTGAATATAACTGATGCCCACATTTATGGATAATTGTATTAGATGAAAATAAACATGTTACCTTCACTCACTTTATTGTGTAGACTTTTAGTTCTACCTAAGTTACTGTGTCTATATAATATCAGAAATGATTTTCCTGATGTATGTAAGCACAAGAAAGTCCAATTATATACACATTTAGACTGTGCATACAAATGTTTAACTAATTCTTTTGTCATTTATGTTTTCCATTTTTTTCTGGAGCCACAGGTGCTTAGAAATAGCCACCTTTAACCACACAAGCATTATACAAGTAATATATATATGTGGCACTGTGTTCAATCCGAGGAAAGAATTAAACAATTACAATTTAGTCCCAGTACATACTGACAAATGAACGTCCAGATTAAACTAGCTGTTTAAGAGAAGGCTCAGTACCTACTTCTGAAGTCTTCCTGACAAAAAACTTGGATGAGCCTTAGAAAAAAAGAGGCAATACATAGGAATTCCTCTGACAAGAAGAATCTTGTGAACAAGAAGAATCTGTGAACAAGTATGATGAATAAATAAAATCAGCTAGGATCCTTTGTATTGCAAAGACGTTGAAAGGTTTCTATTGGCCAAATATGGGGTAATTTAATCATCAAAGTAAATAACAATGGTAAAAGATTTGAACTTCTAGAATAAAATAAGAACCTTTAAGTTCATAATGATGTGAATGAATGATTATAAATTGAGGAAAGGAAGTTTTTGTACAGTCAATCCAACTAATAATAAAAAGGTGAAATTATGTGTTTCAAATAACAGTCAAATTAGTATGTGAAAGTGAGGAGAGACAGTAAGTGTACATATTCTCATTCTACCTATCTTCTTTATATGTATTCCTTGCAAAGAGAAGAATCATAATTTTGTAGCAGAGAAACCTGGTATATTGTCATTTTAATCAAATAGTCAATGGACAAAACAACATTATGTGCCTCCTTTAATAATTCATTGAAATGACACCTTGTCTCTCTGGTCATATGCCAAAAATTCATAATCAGAATATAATCACGAAGAGACATCAGACAAATTCTAATTTAGCAACATTCTATGGAATAGCTAACCTGTATCCTTCAAAAACTATAATGTCAAAAAAAATACAAATCAAAAAACTTCCCAAAGCTGAGATTAAATAGAGAATTTAATTTAATTTGTGATTTCAAGGGGGGTTGTTTGTTTGATTTGGGGGTATTTGTTGCTTTGTTGTTGCTGTTTCTTTGTTTGTTGATTGATACCAAGGATCACACTCAGGTCCTTGCACTTGTAAGGCAGGCAGTAGAACCACTGAACTAAATCCCCAGCCTGGTTTCAGGTTTAATAAGAGAGAAAAAGAAAAAGGAAAGAGAGAAAGGCACAAGGGAGAAAGGAAGGAAAAGAGAGGGAGGGAGAAAGGAAGGAAGGGAAAGAAGGAGACCAAAATTTTACTATGAAGGAGATCTCATTGAAAAGTATATCTGAAAAGGTGAAAAGTATTTTTGCACTACTTTTAAAATATTTCTGTCATACTGAAAGTATTCAAAAACAAGTTGTTTTTCTATTTTGATACCAGGGATTGAACTCGAGTCTTGGTGCTTGCAAGGCAGGCCACCAAACCACTGAGCTAAATCCCCAGCCCTCAAAAATAAGGTTTTTAAAGTCACTAAATCAGGTTAGCTTTTAACAGAGAATATAATAAAAGCAGCATTTAACAAATGCCAGATTTTACATGTCAAGCTTTTGGATGACTTTTAACATCTCAAAGATCTCAGGTGTTAGAAATACAATACATAAAATAATCTGGTATGGTTTGTATTTATATAAAATTAAACAAATTCTCTTGACAACTTTATTCAGTACTCAGACCTTGTACCCTGCTCTTCCCTACTTATTATGTGTCTTTCTCGGGGTTCAGCTAATTGAATTGTGAACACAACATTCCTCCTTCCAATCCAGGCCCCAGCTCATGCTCTCTTCTGTCTGTCTGTCTGTCTGTCTGTCTGTCTCTCTCTCTCTCTCTCTCTCTCTCTCTCTCTCCCTCTCCCCTCTCATCTCTCCCTCATCTCTTCTCATTATTTCCATTCATTTTCTTTTATACCTAAAATGGGTTTTTAATGTGGACTCACAATTTTCTTCATTACTCTAAAACAATGATTTACCAGTAAATTAAGATACAATTGTTTCTACTTTATCATAATCAGAATGTTTGACTCACAAATTAATGTCAATGCAATACAACCAAATTAAATGTTTGACTGATGCTAACTACAGGGAATACAGACATGTTTGTACTTTTAATAGGACTCTTTACATTTGTTTATGTTATAGTAAATAGCTTAAACTTAAGGGGGCAATACATGTGTCTTAAAATGTCTTTCCAACTATTCTACGTAAAGCAATCTAAAAATCTGTGATAAATTTAACCACACAGTCTATATTATATGTGACTGTATGAATTTTTAGAAAGTGTAATTATTTTCCTTTTAATTGATTTGAAATGAATATTTCTTTTCAGTACAAGGATGATTTATTTAAAGGAAGTAAGCAGTAATGGCCAACATGACAAATTCTATTGGTTAAAGACACCATCTTCCTATCCAATATATTTTAGGCCCTCCTACATGCCAAAAAATGCTCTCTTATAGTACTATTAATATTTTTTATTGGGAAACCAAAATTGGCAAGCTTACCAAGTTGTGCACACAGTAACTTTTGTATACACCCAAGTTGTCCTGAGTCTGGCACTCTTTTCAGAATGCTGACTAATGGCTGAATCTCAAATACCTCTCAAAGTTCACTCTGGTAGACTACTAGTCCACTTAACTGTCCTCTTCACAGATAGGTTTCACCCAGGGCTGTGCTATTTTTGTACCTTTAAAGCTGCTACAACCCACAGCGTATTACTTCCCACTCAAATTGTGTGCAAAGAGGGCTGTTCCCTAATTTCTCTCATCATTGCTGCCATCCAATAAAGACACTTACACCTCCTTCATCTGGAATCTTAACTGTTGGTCTTTATGTGATGATGGAGAATCACAATATATTAATGTCTTTCTTCACTCAGCAAATGTGTAGGATGGCCATTTGGGAACAAATACAAGGACTAGAGCTCCTAATCTAGAAAAAGTAAAGAATACAAACAAATTGTAAGTACATATTACAAAGCACATACACCAATGCAACAATGGGAATACAAAAATAAACATTAAACAGAAATTTTTGAAATTTGTATAGTCCTTACTGTTTCTGAAGTTATATAGTATGATACAAGAGCCACACAGTCCCGAAGGCTTGTCTTATATGGTAGTCATTGTAGCTAATGCAATTGTCATACTTTGAGATGAATTATGCATTTAAACTACTATGTACATTCCTGAAAAATCAGAAGTTAGAAGTAGACAGTGTAATTTCTTTTTTTTTTATTGAATTTATTGGTACATTTAGGGATACAGTACAGTTACATTCATTGTTGGGATATGATACAAGCCACACAGTCCCGAAGGCTTGTCTTATATGGTAGTCATTGTAGCTAATGCAATTGTCATACTTTGAGATGAATTATGCATTTAAACTACTATGTACATTCCTGAAAAATCAGAAGTTAGAAGTAGACAGAGTGATTTCTTTTTTTTTTATTGAATTTATTGGTACATTTAGGGATACAGTACAGTTACATTCATTGTTGGGATCATGTACCTTTACATGGCAAGTCTTTATTCTCATTTTTTTCCCCTTACCTCTGCCCTCCCTTCACCCCCTCCTCCCCTCCCCATCTACAAACACTTTATTTTCATCTTTTCATTCTCTCACATTTTTTTCTTTTCCCTTTTTGTTCTTCCCCTACGTATCACACCTTCCCTACACCTTTAGCTCCTTTCCTCCCATTTCTAAATGTCAGTAATCTTATTAGAATCTTA